>NC_057717.1:102877555-102990897 GCF_004010195.1 Chiloscyllium plagiosum | reverse complement strand
AGATACATGGGAACAGCCGCCCCCTTGTAACTTTCTTTCCAGGGCACTTATTATCCTGACTTGGAAATATATCATCGTTCCTCCACTATCGCTGGGTCAAAATCCTGGAACTCCCTCCCTAATGATATTGTAGATGTAAAGCAGTTCAAGAAGGCAGCTCACTGCCACTTTCTCAAGGGAAACCAAGGATGGACAATACAAGCTGGACTAGCCAACAATGCCTACTTCCCACCTGAGAATAAACAAAGGCTTCATGACATTCTAAAGCACATGACAGCCAATGAAGATGCTTACACCATGGTGAGGTATTGGTCATAATATTGGGTTGAACATGTCAAGGAAACAGGAGAGCCCAACTAAGCTGAGAGTTGGTCTCTTGGTTGCCTTATGGCCTCCAAGCTACAAGAACCTGGCCATGGGAGATATTTGTTGGCAGATAAACCAACTGGTCAAACAGGGGCACCGATAAGAAAAAAGGCAGCATTATTCAAGTCTTGTACTGCCAATTAATGAGAAAAACTAAGGTAAAGATAAAGTCACCATCATCTCCAAGGATTGCTTTCTCATTGGAGTCAGAAAACTGGTAGTGAGTTTAACCTGAGGATCACTTCAGGCAAGGGGAGAGGTTGAGAAGGTGGGACCCTAGGCACAGGAATTGAACCCACGCTGTCGGCATTACTCAGTCAGCCAAGCTAACCGAAAAGGCTGCTCACCATCCGCACTTTCATCTGGGCAATTGGAGATGGGTAATAAAGGCAGAGAAAGATTGTTATCAGACAAGGGGACCACAGGTTATTGAGAATTGATGGGAATGTGGAATTCAGAACACAAACAGATCATCCATGATTTTATTGAATGACGGAATAGGTTTGAAGGGCTGATTGGTTTATTTCTGCTTCCAATTCATATGTTCATAGCCAACAATGTCCACTTCCTTTGAATGAGATTTTAAAGACCAGGGCTGTAGGACAGATGCCTTCATTGCTCAGACCTTTGAGTATGGGAGTTGAGACATCATGATGAGATGGTACAGACATTGGTGCGGTCTCTTCTGGAGTACTGTGTCCAGTTCTGGTCTCCCTGTTGGAGAAAGGTTATTATTAAGGTGAAAAAGGTTCAGAAGAGAGTTACCAGGATGTGGCAGGAATGGAGGGTTTGAATTATTAGGAGAAGCGGGATAGGCTGGGACATTTTTCACTGGAGCGTTGGAGGTTGAGGGGTGACCTGCTCAAGGTTTATAAAATAATGAGGGGGTTTAGATAAGGCGAGTGGCAGATGTCTTTTCCCTTGGGTGGGGGATTTCAAGATTAGGGGACATGTCTTTAAGACGAGACGAGAAAGATTTGAAAAAGACACAAGGGGCAATTGTTTTACACAGTGAGTGGTTTTGTGTGTGGAATGAACATCCAGAGGATGTGGTGTATGTGGGTGCAGTTACAACATTAAAAAGACGTTTAGATAATTACATGAATAGGAAATGTTTGGAAGGACGTGGGCCAAGCACACGCAGGCAGGACAAGTTTAGTCTGGGATTATAGTGGGCAAGGACCAGTTGGACCGAAGGGTCTGTTGCAGTGCTGTATAACTCTACAGCTGATCAGTAATCTGGATTGTCTAACATGCACCACTGGCAGTATTTTTCTGGATCCTCCTCTTTCTGTAGTTTCAGCTGTGAGCTTAGTGAGTCTATAAATCAAGATAATATTTTCCAACCTACTTCCAACTCATCGGTGCAATATTCCCTCTTGTTTTATTTTCGGCTATGCCTCATTGAAGTGCGTATGGCTGTTCCTCGACGTTAAATTTGCTTCATGAATATAGGTTGGCATCAGACATATCTGAAGTGAGTCAGTGTGCTGAGATCAGCCAGCTTCACCCTGCCAGCCTGCAAATACTGCCTGGTTTTCAGTTCAACATTGTTATCTTGTCAAAACACCCAGTGGAAGCAGTCTCTCCTTGCTGTTGATTAACAGAAAACATCACAAAATAAGTCATCTGCTTCAATCAAATGTCTGGCTTCTGAAAATTGAAGACCTGTCTGCTTCAAATTAATATGTTTTAAAGTCTCATCTTGTTGGCTGTACAATTGAGAGATTTTCTTTCAAAGCTAACACTATGGCACATAGTCAAGTCCGTTACATTTCAAAGTCATCTGCATTTTCCAAATTACTTAGCTTCTGCAAACTTCTCCGGTCCAATGGCTCTGAAAAATCCTCGGCACACCATTTCCGATTCTGACTTCTTTTATGATGCTGCCATTCACCCATCAGTAGCAGTGCCTTTGGGATTCTTTCCCGAAACATCACTGCCTCCCTCTCCTCCTGTGAGTCACTCCATCAAACCTGCTTCTGGGATCAAATTTTCACTCACTTCCCAGTCCCCTCATGCGGGCTCCATACACTTTGTCCCATGAAAATGCTCCTTTTGGGTTGTTACAGGCACTATACAAATGCAAGATGGTTTCCTTGTTCTTTCTTCCAGTTTCCACAAAATCCAAGCTGTCTCCAGTTCGGCTAATTTTGGGGAAGTTCTTCAGAAACAATTAACGCAAACTGAGCTTCTGAAAGGTTTAATGTAGGCATATCCTAATGTAGGATTAGGGATAGTCAGCACGGTTTTGTGAAGGTCGTGCCCCACAAACCTTATTGAGTTCTTTGAGATGGTGACTAAACAGATGGATGAGGGTAAAGTGGTTGATGTGGTGTATATGGATTTCAGTTAGGTGTTTGTAAGGTTCCCCACTGTAGGCTGTTAAACAAAGTGCGGAGGCATGGGATTGAGGGTGATTTAGCAGTTTGGAAAATTGACTAGCTGAAAGAAGACAGAGGGTGGTGGTTGATGGGAAATATTCATCCTGGAGTTCCGTTACTATGGTCTACCACAAGGATCTATTTTGGGGCCACTGCTATTTGTCATTTTTATAAATGACCTGGATGAGGGCATAGAAGGATGGGTTAGTAAATTTGGGAATGACACCAAGATCGGTGGAGTTGTGGATAATGCTGAAGGATGTTGCAGGTTACAGAGGGACATAGATAAGCTGCAGAGCTGGGCTGAGAGGTGGCAAATAGAGTTTAATGCAGAAAAGTGTAAGGTGATTCACTTTGGAAGGAGCAACAGGAACTGGGCTAATGGTAAGATTCTTGGTAGTGTAGATGAGCAGAGACCTCAGTGTCCATGCACATAGATCCCTCAAAATTGCCACCCAGGTTGATAGGATTGTTAAGAAAACATACAGGCCTACTCCTGCTCCTCGTTCTTATTTATTTTTAAGGATAACTTGTTAATTATGTGCGTTGCATAAGCCTGGGCTTAGTGTCCATCCAGAGTGCTTGTTCTGTTATGGCTAGCTGATCATAGATGGACATTGTCAAGGTCTTTTGTCATAGATATTGATAATTATAGGGATCAAATTATGAAGAAAAATTAGGAAAGCTGAGTTAGGTTTGATGTTTTGCTCAAAATGCTTAAAGGGAATCGTTCGTTTATGACAACTAGGATTTCAAACATCAATTTTGTTTTTAAATTCTAAAGCTGGGAGCTCACAGAAAGGCTGAAGGCTTGCCTTTTTCCAAACAGAATACAGATTTCCTTGGTATTAGGAAATCTTCTAACCTGGACAGTGTAACTGTGTTCAATAAACAGTTGAATGCATTCTCAGAGAAAGAACAGGAAATAGAGAGTGACTAGTCAGGTTTGATCTGGGCTGATTAACTCTCTCCAATTTCATAGAGGTTAAGACAGAAGCAGGGAGGTGGTTTCCACTGGAGGGTAAAACTAGAACTAGAGGACATAGCCTCAAAATAAGGGGGGGAGCAGATTTAGGACAGAGCTGAGGAGGAACGTCTTCACCCAGAGGGTTGTGAATCTGTGGAATTCCCTGCCCTGTGAAGCAGTTGAGGCTTCCTCGTTGAATGCTTTTAAGGCAGAGATAGATTTTTGAACAGTAAAGGAATTAAGGGTTATGGTGAGAGGGTGGGTAAGTGGAGCTGAGTCTATGAAAAGATTAGCCATGATCTTATTGAAAGGCGGAGCGGGCTCGAGGGACCAGACGGCCTACTCCTGCTCCTGGTTCTTATGTTCTTATGTCCTATGTTCTTAAGCCAATGGTGATGTTGCCAAGTTTGCACTGTAGGTGGCTTTGCTTTTAAGTAACTGGACTGTCACTCACAGCTGGACTAAACCTGGTCATTCCTGTGCAGGATGGTAGATTTTAGCAGTGAGTGTCCCTCTGACACTATTTCAAAAGCATCTCTTTGTTACCTCATTATCAACAGCACAAACAGCTCAAATACATTTGCCGCTTCCGCACGGAAAAGGTGACAGTCATCATAATGAGAAGGCTGCGAATAATTGCATTTTGACATACACACCAGAACAGTTTGCAAAAACACCAACCCCCTAAAAGGGAAAACCAACATTTGTACTAACCCACTTAGACCAGCAGTTAACTGACAATCACCACTAATGGGAGCATTCTCCCCAGCGACACCTCGACCAGTCAGAGTTCACTTGTTTAACCAAGCAGTACTCTTCTCTCATACAGTCTAAATGTCAGCTTTCCTCATGAATTAGCGTTCTTGTGAATCATCCTGATGACTGAAAATCTTCCGCAAGATGTGTTTTTTCCAGCAATAAAAAGTTCTGGTCTACCGACCATTAAAAAAAAGACACGGGTTGGTTGTTCGGATCCTGCCTGTTCATTTTAGCAGCTCTTCATCTGAAATCGTACTTACTCAACTGTTACAACATGACGCCATTCTTTGCAATGATCTGGCAGAAATGTGGCCCGTTCTCCATAAATATTATGAACTTGACTGAATTTTCTTCAGTTTCCACCCTAGATGACAATTGGAGAAACAACATGATGACACGAAAAGATGCTTAGCGGAAGGAACATTTATTTACATTGCCAAGTTAGCCCTGAAGGTCATCCAAATACTGTCATAATAATCCATCTCCAGTGTTATTTTGTTATTCTCAGCATGTTTACTGTGTGGCTTAATATTCTTTCCGTTGTGAAATCATTTTTCTACTTGGCACTTTCGTTCACACTCAGCCCTAAGTGGCAAAATGGTGTGTGATGCTTTCAGAGCTAAATCTAGACTGATTTACAGCTTTAGCCTTTTCAAAAAAAAACCTCCAACAATTGTCCTTTCAATTTCCACAAGTGCTCTTTGTCAGATCTTTTTTTTTATTCTCATCTCCAGCCACGTTCTCTGCAAAGCAATCAGAAAGGTAAAGCCGCAGTTTTGACTTTGAACTCACAGGATGAAGTGGCATTCGTTGAGGTGCTGGTCTTCCGAGGAGGGGATGGGGTTAACTGGGTGAGAGCCAAACTGTTTGGTTCGGCCTTCCCTCCCCACAATTTTCCCTCAGCGACCGGAGCAGAATGTCAAGTGGGATCGGAGTACTGCTGGCACTGATTGGCATCTGCCAAATCTCAGCTGGCACTGTCTAACCTTTCCCATGCTTATGTTGGTCAGTGTCGACCATAGGCATTCAGACAATGGCTATAAGGTGAATGAACCTTTCAGCAATCTTGTCAGGTTGTTAACGGACGGCATAGACTGGTTGAAGGACTTCCTAATGAAGGGCCTGTGCCCGAAACATCGACTTTCCTATCCTCGGATGCTGCCTGACCGGCCATGCTTTTCCAGCGCCACCCTCTCGACTCTGATCTCCAGCATCTGCAGTCCTCACTCTCTCTTGGTTGAACTGAAGGGTCTGTTTCCATGGTATAAAAAGAGCAGTGCAGACGTACTCCACCACAGGTAGAGAGGAGGAGAAATGGCCATTTCTAATGGACCGCTTTAGCATTGAAGCAAAACCCAAAACATAAATATTCAGAAATCTTCTTTCCCCCATCAATGTAAGTTTGCTCACCTTACCTCTCTTCATTTTCCTTTGTTGAATTTTCCTGCACTATCAATGTTTATTCTGCATGTTGAAAAAAAATATGATAATTATCAGAAGAATGGGTGGTTTCAGCAAATAAAGATCAATTTTCAAATAGATGTGCTGGAAATGCAACATTCAATCAATACCTGTCAGCACAATGAAAGGTTACATTAATGTGCTCACACTGGAATGTTTAATTTGATCACTAACGAATTGCAATATTTCTCTTGTAGCTTATTAATTTTGGTCTTTTTATTACAGTGCCTTTAGGGTTTTAAATAAAACGCATTCAGTTGAAGGAAATAATCCCACTCTGTCAGATACACAACAGCTCAGGAATAAGCGTGGTGCCAGTAGGAGACTCATAACTGTGTCAATGATTTACGTTGTGTGTTTGATTTGGGAATTCAGAGTGCTGATTACAATGGGTTGACAATTTGCAAACAGTATCAGAAATTGTTGGGAAAACAAGACATGTCTCACAGCATCTGTGGAGAGAGAAAGCAGACATAACATTTCAGAACTGATGGCAGCTGGGAATGGATTGGTATATCTGCTGCAGGTGGGGTGGGGTTGGTGGGAATAAATGCTAGGTGGAGATACAGCCCTGAAAGAGAGAGAACAACAATTGGGTAGACAAGGGAATGGGTAAAGGTCAGCTTGTGAGAATGAATATCTGCTAAGGAGACCACTGATGGCTGACAATGGGTTGTTTTGGTCACAGCCCATCTGACGACAAGGCTTGGTGTGTGGGGGTTGGGGCAAGGACATGGCGAAGGTGCTGAGGCCTTAAAATTATTGGACTAGGTATTGAGTCGTGGGGATGCAGGGTCCCCAAGCGGAAAATGAGATGCTGCTCCTCCAGCTTGTGCTGAGCTTTAGTGGAGCACTGCATCAAGCCTGAGACAGTGATGTTGGCCCGGGAACAGGATGGGGTGCTGAAATGACAACACAACAGGAAATGCAGGGTCAACTTTATGGACATTTCGTTTGATAAGAAAATAGGGACAGCTGTCGAGCAATTGTTAAAGTATCCAAGATTCAGGTTCTTGAGTCTGTCTGACAGGTTTTAGAATCCCTAGAATCCCCACAGTGTGGAAACAGGCCCTTCAGCCTAACAGGTCCACACCGACTGTCCGAAAACTAACCCACGCAGACCCATTCCCCTACCCTATTATCCTACATTAACCCTTGATTAATGCACCTAACCTACATATCCCTGAACACAATGGGCAATTTAGCATGGCCAGTTCACCTAACCTGCACATCTTTGGATTGTGGGAGGAAACCAGAGCACCTGGAGGAAACCAATGCAGACACAGGGAGAATGTGTGAACTCCACACGGACAGTCGCCCGAGGCTGGAATCGAACCCAGGTCTCTGGCACTGTGAGGCAGCAGTGAGCCACCATGCCGCCCGTGAACTGGGGTCTACATCCATAAACCTACCTTTGGTCTATATCCCTTTATATCCCTTTCCTGAAGAAGGGCTTATGCCCGAAACGTCGATTCTCCTGTTCCCTGGATGCTGCCTGACCTGCGCTTTTCCAGCAGCACATTTTCAGCTATATCCCTTTATACCCTTGCTTAACAAAAAAAATCTATCAGATTTAAAATTAACAACAGAACATAAGCAACATAAGCATCATTAAATATACTCAACAATGAGTTAGAAGGATGTTGCACCTGCAAGGAAGTTACGTGTTGTAGGAAGTAGGCAATAAAGTGGAGTCAAGGTCACAAACCGATTAGCCAGAGCAGTCTGCAGGGACTGCCCCTCATCTTATGTTCTTATGTGTTATCTTCATGGTTGAGCGAGGAAATGTTTCTGGACTTCGGGAGGATCTTTTCTGTTCGGGCTACCTTCCAGCTCAGCGGTCCCTCACTCCAAGGTTGGAACCTCTGACAATGTAGCACTGAAGGAGTGCTACACTCCAGTATTGGCCTGAGAGCGACCTACTCAAGTCCTAAAGTGGGAGCTGCTCCATCCCCACCTTCAGTCTCACGCGTGTGACGATGCTGTCACTTTAAAAAGTGTACTTGACTTTTTTTGAAAAGAGACCTTAAAGGCAGAGGCACCGAAGAGTCTAGGGAGTTAAACAGTTTAACAATGGAAGAGGAGTGACCAGTTGTCCCAGTTCAGGTTTAATTTTAGTTTCTTCTTAGTTGTAGCAGTCAAAAGATGTGTGGGTCCAGGGGAGTTGCCAGCTTCAATAAAGGATCTGCCTTTCTCTGAAATCTCTCTCTGGATGTTGTTCTCTCCTGCCTGTCAGAATCTATGTTTGAATTTCCCTTTTTTGCCAAGGGATGTGTTTATGGGATGTTACTGTAATGGAACAGTTGATTAGCAATAGTTATTGTGTCAGGTTGGTTGAGCTTTCTAATCGTGAAGTTATTCTAAATTCCACTTTCTTTTCTTCATGTTTCAATTATAGGGTTAAATAAATACAGTTTTGCTTAAAGCCGAGTGGTTTGACCAGCTGCATCATACCTGGAACATTCACCTCACGTCTACCTTTAAATTAAGATAAAGTTAGGGTCTAGGTTATCTTCTTAAAGTATTTTTGAGGAGGGGGGGCTGTCTGGATGGTCCATAACACATGCAGTGGAGGAAAGGGCGGATAGACTGAGACTTCCTTCACTGGAACGTAGGAGGTTGAGGGGAAATATTATTGAGGTTTGGAAAATCATGAGGGGCATAAATAAGACGAATAGTAAAGGTCTTTTCCTCAGGGTAGAGGAGTTCAAAACTCAAGGGTGTGGATTTAAGTGAGACGAGAAAGAATTAAAAGAGGCCTAAGGGGCAACATTTTCACTTAGAGGTTGGTTTGTATGTACAGTCAACTTCCTGAGGAAGTGGTAGATGCAGGTACAGTTACAACATTAAAAAGACATTTAGATAGGAACATGAATAGGAATGGTTTAGAGAGATATGGCCCAACACTGGGACTAGTTTAGTGTGGGAAACTTGTTTAGCCTGGATGAGTTGGACTGAAGGGTCTGTTTCCATCCTGTATGACTCAATAGTGCAGACAAGATGGGTCCAATGGTCTCCATCTGCTCTGTAACAATTCTATATGAGGTTAAGCCCTTTAGGTATATACAAGACCATAAGAAATGGGAACAGGAGTAGGCTGTTTGACTCCTTAACCCTGTTCCACCACTCGATAGGATCACACCTGATCTTATATTCCTCATAGGCGACTCTCTGTGTGGAGTTTGCACATTCTCCCCGTGTCTGCTTGGGTTTCCTCCGGGTGCTCCGGTTTCCTCCCACAATCCAAAAATGTGCAGGTTAGGTGAATTGGCCATGGGAAATTGCCCGTAGTGTTAGGTGAAGGGGTAAATGTAGATGTATGGGTCTGCTTCGGCGGGTCGGTGTGGACTTGTTGGGCCGAAGGGCCTGTTTCCACACTGTAAGTAATCTAATCTAATCTAAAACGTAATCTAATCTAATCTAATCTAATCATCTCTTACCTGCCCTTTCCCCATAACCCTTGATTCCCCAACTGATCAAGAGTCTACCTATCACCGTTCTAAATATACACAAGGACTGTATGACTTTATGATTCCAACAAATGACAAACCACAAAACAAAGGAAAAGGCACCATTGTCCATTACTTAAGAGATAATTCTGCTATACCTGAAGTGTCTCTGAATCAATATTGTTGATAAAAGATCGGCCACCAAGTCTCATGTGTTGAATATTCATGACCAGTTGAAATGACTAAAAACTGTGATGTTAATTTAAATATCATGCCTAAATAGTAATTGCTACCATTAGGACTTGTACCACATTGGCAGCAGTGACTGATAATGAGCTGAGATTCTGTTGAAAACAGGACTGGGAATTCTTCAAGAGAAGCAAGAAGAATGGGGACTAGCATCTCCCACCTTGCTCCCTTGCTCATAGATCAAGGCTTGCCATCTTGGTGCCATTTGGTTGGACCCATCGGGATAGTTTAATAGTTGCTGCCAGTTTCCGAAGGAAGGGGGAGGGCAATGAAACGCACCTCTGGAGGGAAACTGCCTTCCGCCCAGCAGCTCGGAGAAACCAGCAGAAGCTCAGTGTGGCCTATGTGGAGGGTTAACAGCCCCATGCACTGATTCGGCTCAATCTCTGCAGTCCTCAGCCAACTCTTCATTTGCACATTGTCCTCGGTATCATTTGCGAAAATGGGTCAGGTTCAACTCACAGCTCAGAGTGAGTTCTAGCTCGTAGTACATCACTCCACCCTTCCAGTGTCAAACTGTTCCCTGGCACGCACACCGAGACAAACATCGGCTGTGCTTGGAGGACCATCACCTCAGTGCAAGACACTCTTTGGTCTGCCCGGACCTTTTTGGTCTTCCAGACCGAGTGTTGCAGACTGTCACATTCCAACGTCCAGGGCTATGTGCTGAGGGACACATTAAAGCTTGGGGCAGCTGCCACCAACGCATGGTGGGGAAAGACCGTCGTCTGAGGTCTTCCTGCTGAAGGTAAATGGGGGTCTGTTCAGTTGTCGGACTCTCCTCAAGTCTTAATGCATGTAAATATAATCTTGCATGTGTAAGAGATGACTTTGGTTAGAGTCAAACTCTAATGTTCATTTGTATCCTTGATGTGCTACTGTGCAGAACCGAACTGCATTTGTGACTATGCGTATATGCAAAGTTTTTTTAATGAATAAAGTATATTCTTGAAATAAAAATAAACTGTCAATCTGATGAATGGCCAAAACATTTCCCCCCAACCAAATATTGGTAAGACCAGAACCTTTGGTCCCTGCGCGTTAATATTTCCAATGCCTTCATTGGCAATGACTGAAGCTTAACCAGACTTTTCAACTGTGGTTTCTGCAAACTCAAAAAACTTCAAACCACACCCCCGCCCACTGTAAGGATGAGAATCCCTCCTCCAATAAACATTAGGATTAGGAGCAGGGATGTTCCATTCATCCTGCTTTACCATTCACAATGATCAAGGCTAATCTGATATCAGCTCCAACCCCACTGCTTTCTCATTTCATAGAATTTCGTAGACTCCCTGCAGCGTGGAAATAGGCCATTTGGCCCAACAAGTCCACATCGACCCTCCAGAGAGTATATTACCCAGACCAATTCCCCTATCCCATTACTCTACGCTTACCCTGACTCTATTGTCAGTCAAGAATCTATTAACCTAGCCATAAAAAATATTCAATGGGGATTGAAGTCCATGGTCCCATGACACTTTCAGAGAGAAAAAAACTAATTTGCCTCACCTGTCTTGAATGAGAGAGCCCTCGTTTCTAACTTGTGGACTGTAGTCTAGTCTCTCCCACAAGGGGAAACATCGTCTCCCATGTAAACATCCCAACGAGATCTCTTAATCAGCCCTTCTCTTGTTCTTCCAAACTGCATTGGATGCAGGTCCATCCTATCCTCAAAATAAAACTCACTTATCTGAGGAATCAGTCGAGTGAGCCTTCTTTGAACTGCCTCTAATTCAACAATTTTCCTCGAAATTTTCAAGGTGGAAACTAAAATGCCAACATAACAATGAGCAAACCTGTCCAATCAACTGCCAACCAGCACACTAAGAGCTGACGGGTGAGCACGGGGGAGTTTCTGGATGAATGACAGGCCTTGAGATCAGTATCCAAGTCACATTCAACTCTGAAGGAACTCTTCCCATGTTTAGTACCTGACAAACTCACACTTTCTTTAAATGGAGAAAGTCTGGTTAAATTTGCTTCTTTGGAAATGTACGTATATTTGGATTGGGGAAAGGTTTCCATGAGGTAACCTCTTTTCTTTAAACATCCTTTTTAAAATTGACCTTTTTGCGACCAATTAAGGGAGGTGCTGAGTAAAGACACGAAGTATCCTTCTTGACCCAGGAACAGAGAGTCAAAGAGCTGTACCAGCATGGAAACAAACTCTACTATCCAACTCATCCATGTCAACCAGATATCCTAAATCAATCTCGTCCCATTTGCCTGCATTTGGCTGATATCCCTCTAAGCCCTTCCTATTCATATACCCATCCAGATGCCCTCCATCACTTCCTCTGGCAGCTCATTCCATACACACACCACCCTCTGCCTGAAAGCTTTGCCCCTTGGGTCCCTTTTAGATCTTTCTCCTCTCACTCTAAACCTACACCGTCTAGTTTTGGACTCCCCTACACCAGGGAAAAGACTTTGTATATTTATCCTATCCATGCCCCTCATGATTTTATAAACCGCTAAAAGGTCACCCCTCAGCCTCCGATGTTCCAGGGATAATAGCCCCAGTGTATTCAGCCTCTCCCATTAGCTGAAACCCTCCAACCCTGGCAACATCCTTTTTAAAATCTTTTCTGAAAGCTTTCAGGTTTCACAGCATCCTTCCTACAAAACTGCACACAGTATTCCAAAAGTGGCCTAACCAATGTCCTATACAGCCATAACATGACCTCCCAACTCCTGTACTCAATGCACTGACCAAGTAAAGGCAAGCATACCAAATGCCTTCTTCATTACCCTGTCGACCTGGGTTGAACCAAAATGAACTGAGCACCCTTGGTAGGGGACTGGCTGTAACAGCATTCACATGTATAACAATGTGTGCGTCTGTGTGGTGTTTTCAGGCAGCACTGAATAGGAGATGCATTTGTTTATGTGAGTGTTTTTACATTTTACACAGAATCTTTAAAATGTAAACTGCTGCTGTTTTCATCCTGCTGTTAGGGTTCTTCAGTTAACCTCTTTCTGGTTCAGTGGTAATTGCTGTTCGGATGCATTTTTAAAAAGCTATCGCATCTTTATGGGAAGCAGACAGAGCTACTTTCTCTTCTGAGTTAATTTGACCTTGTCACATTATTTTAATCAAGCAGACAGAGGCCTTATAATTCGGAGTGGACCATTCAATGCTCCAATGTTGTGTAGTTTCAGAAAACAGATGTAGAAGGATAAAAAAGGATTACTGCAGAAACACACTAAGGAAATAAATGTCTGAAAATGTAACATTTACTTGACATTAAGGGAACATTCATAGAATCCCCAATTATGGAAGCAGGCCATTCAGCCCAGCAAGTGTAAACCAGCCCTCTGACGAACATTCCAACCACACCCACCCCCTAACCTGTAACACGGTATTTCCTATAGCTAATCTACCTAGCCTGCACACTATCGGCAATTTAGCATGGCTAATCCACCCTAACCTGCACAGCTTTGGACTGTGGGAGGAAACCAGAGCACCCGGAGGAAACCCACACAGCCACGGGGAGAGCATGCAAACTCCACACAGTTGCCCAAGATTGGAATCCAACTCAGGAACCTGTCACTCTGAGGCAGCAGTGCTAACCACTGGATCACTGTGCCACCCATTGGCCAAGGATGCGTGCTGGACATGGAGTGGAATAAGCAGGAGTTTATGATCAGAACCTTTTTAGATATGAGCTTCCTGAGAAAAAAAGTACTCCAAAAGGCCCATTTCTCAAATAGAAATTTCTCACCAAGGTTCAAGCTGAATCTTTATCATTTGGATTAATCCAACAATTCATGTGAGGCAAATGAAAGAATAAAACAAATCTGTCAGTCAAAAGCTTCGAGGCATTATGTCCAAACACTTGTTAGGCATTTCTGAGCTATTGATATTCCTGGAATGTATTCCTACTGGTATTCAACAACCAACACTGAAGCAGCTCTGGACTCAATATCACATCACCATCTGTAGGATTTCACTGTGCACACATCGATTGCCATGTTTTCTACATTAAAGGACAGCTGTGCCTCAGTTAGTAATGTGCCTGCCTTTGGTCCATACGGTCCTATGCTCAACACACAATCCCAGCGTGATCCCATAAAAGCCAAGTCTTATACTCTGGTGCAGCACTGTTGGGGGTACTGCATAGTTGGAGGTGCTGCCTTCTGGTAGAGACATTAAACCCAGGCTTGTGCTACCTGTTTAGTTGGGTGCAAACGATTTCACGACACCACATTGAGGAAGTGTATGGGAGTTCACTCCAATATCTACCTCTGAATCAATATTACCGGAACAGATTACCTGTTCATTATCGCATTGTGAACCATGCTCATCACTTGAGAAATGTGGCAGAATGTGGTTGTTAGTCTGTACTGCCAACACATAAAAAAAAAGCATCAGTAGCATCAAAGAGCCTTGAGAATTCCTGACATGAAAGGTTCAATACAAAAGGAAGTCCTTCAGTCAGTTTTCATCTGCTAAATTACACGACTGAGCAGCTCAGGAAGAACGTGACATTGTGTATGGCTCAAATGAAGGCACTGACTATTGAAGCTGTCCCTCCTGATCTCATCGGGACAATCTGCAAAAAATAAAAATTACCAAAGTAATAATACTTGGCAGTTAACTGTCAGTTGTCATCTAACTGTTGTCTCATTCATGACAACATCTGTGCCAATCAGAGTCCACTTGCCAATCAGAGTCCACTTGCCAATCAATCAGCATGCAACTCTCATACAGTGGAAGAAAGTGAGGACTGCGCATGCTGGAAGAAGGGCTTATGCCCGAAACGTCGATTCTCCTGCTCCTCAGATGCTGCCTGGCCTCCTGTGTTTTTCCAGCACCACACTTTTCAACTCTCATACAGTACCAAAACATCGCTCCCTTTACACTGGCATTCTTGCAAATTTTCCTGACGGGCAGAGGAAAAGTGGACAGAAACTACAATCCGAAGTAAGTGCGGTTGCTGTAAATCAGAAACAAAAACAGAAATTGCTGGAAAAACCCAGCAGGTCTGGCAGCATCTACGAAGAGAAAGCAATAGTTAGCATTTCGGGTCCAGTGACCCTTCCTCAGAACCGAACCATTAACTCTTGATTTCTCTGTGCAGATGCCGCCAGACCTGCTGAGCTTTTCCAGCAATTTCTGTTTTTGGTTGGGCAAAAGGTGCTTTTATTTTATCACCGATATTCAAGTTCCGTATGATCGAATGACAGTTTTTCACTGCTGTATTGCATTGCAGCTAAATACAAAGTATACTTCTGGGAGGAGGATGGGTGTGTGTTTGAGCACATTGAACTATCAGGTCTGCCTATTGCAACAATGCTACCCCATCTCCAGCATAGTCACAATTCAACTGTCAGTGAACAGCAATCATTCTGATAACATACCACAGCAACATGGAACCGGACCCCAGAGACCACTCAAAAGGGGAGGAGAAGCAAAAAAGCTGGAGGAATAAGAAGGAAAACAGAGATTTAAAACCCTTACTTTAGGTCCCAATAAATAACAATCCTTAAACTGTCTGCATACAGTGAAGTGATCTGTAACACTCCTGAAAGCGAGCTAGATGTTGACTGTATTTTGATGGGAATTGCAAAAAGAGGGTGGATAATAATTATATTTTGATTTTACGACTATTGACAAAACAATAAAATTCAACCAATAACTGACAAAGACCAGGCATGCTTGCCTCAGAGCTGTTAAAAGTTCTCATTCTTTCTTAAAATTTATTCAGAGACTGGTGCTCACGTTGGAATGTGTTTGAATTTCTGGCAACTCGAGACGACTTTTCTTTCGATATTTTATGCACTCCATTCTGAATGCATGTAAATTGTAGAAGCTAGTCCGCCATATTTATCATACAATCTCACTAACCGTATGAGTAATTTCTCAGCCCTTTCTCCAGCCCTACCCACTCTCTGAGATCTGTGCACATTGTTAGGTTGGACCTCCTGATTTTAATCTCTTTAGCCGTTGGCAACTGTGCCTCCAGTTGCTCGGACCCCAACCTCTGAAATCCCTTCCCTGAATCTCTCCCTCTCTCTGCTTCTCTGCCCCACCAAATGGATGAGCTTTGGGTCCCTCAATCGCTTCCGCCCTCTTTGCCTCCCTCCTCCTTAAAACTGAGCTTTTCATTCCTCAAGACAGTACAAAAGCACCTCTTCTTCCCCATGATTTGGAGATGCCGGTGTTAGACTGGGGTGTACAAAGTTAAAAATCACACAACACCAGGTTATAGGTTATAGTCCACAATCACCTGATGAAGGAGCGTCGCTCCGAAAGCTAGTGTGATTCTTCTTCCCCAGGTAGCTAATACCTTTGGAGCAAAGTGGCACTTAAATTCAGGACTCTTGTCCCAGAGTAAGGTTACAACCCTCCACCAATACAGTCCACGTTTTATGGGCGGCACGGTGGCTCAGTGGTTAGCACTGCTGCCTCACAGCATCAGAGACCCGGGTTCAATTCCCGCCTCAGGCGACTGACTGTGTGGAGTTTGCACATTCCCCCCGTGTCTGCGTGGGCTTTCACCGGGTGCTCTGGTTTCCTCCCACAGTCCAAAAATGTGCAGGTTAGGTGAATTGGCCATGCTACATTGCCCGTAGTGTTAGGTGAAGGGGTTAATGTAGGGGAATAGGTCTGGGTGGGTCAGTGTGGACTTGCTTTGGCGGGTCAGTGTGGACTTGCTGGGCTGAAGGGCCTGTTTCCACACTGTAAGTAATCCAAAACAAAAATCTGGCATGTCGGTAAGGACCCTCACCAACTTCTACAGATGCACCAATGAAAGCATACTCTCTGGGTGTATAATAGCCTGGTATGGCAACTGCTCTGCCCAGGACCGTAAGAAACTACAGAGGGTGGTGAGCACAGCCCACACCAAGACAGAAGCCAACCTCCCATCCTTGGGCTCCATTTACACAGCTTGCTGCTGTGGAATTCTGATAATGATCTCCTACAACCTCTTCCGTCAGGCAGAAGGTACAGAAGCCTGAACACATGCACCAGCAGATTCAGGAACAGCTTCTTCCCGGTCATTATTGGACTGATGAATGGACTGTCTAGCCTCAAATAATGCAAATCTTGTTAACATTGATCTTGCCCAGCGCACTCCCATGTGATGTAACCCTATGCCTTTGTCTAAGTCTTTTTTGATCTGTACATCCTTGCCGACTGTGATCTGTTTGTACTGCTCGCAAACAAAGCTTTTCATTATACTTCGATACACGTGACAATCAATCAAACTCTGCCTCCCTCCCGCCAAAAAAGCAAACTAAACATCTCCCCCCGCTTTACCTCCCTCCTTAAAAAAAAATGAACATTTCAACCCTAAATCTTTCCCTGTGCTCCCTGCCCCTCTCCAGGCTGCAACTTGTGTCTGACCAAACATTTGGGTCATCTACCCAGTTAGCCCCATGTGGCTTCTTGAATGCTTTCATCTGAATATGGAGAGGGCGAGGACTGCAGATGCTGCAGATCAGAGTCAAAACGTGTGGTGCTGGAAAAGCACAGTCACTCAGGCAGCATCCAAGGAGCAGGAGATGATTGGTTACTCTTGAAACGTCAATTCTCTGCTCCTCGGATGCTGCCTGACCGGCTGTGCTTTTCCAACGCCACATTTCTTGACCTTTCATTTGAATATGCTCCTGTGGACCACCTTGGGATGTTTTAGGACGTTGCAGGTGCTACTTAAATGCAAAATGCTTCTTAAACAGCCTGGAGCTAATCATTGTCGGGCGCTTGTTTCTTTTACCATTTCAAGATTTTACAAAATCCACACGCATTATTCTCTGAGTATTTCAGATCAATCTGTTCAGACCTGTAGTAACACACACACACATACACACCTGTAGAGGAGGTAAAATTTGAACCCAGGCCTTTCAGTTCCAAAGGCAGGGATACTACCAGTACAGCACAAAAAGCTCCACATTCTAGGCCATGCCACTGGGTCAGAATCCTTCAACAATCTTCCAAATACCCTTCCGGGGAAGACCATCATCCCAAGACCGCAGCAGTTAAAGGTCCACTCTCACCTCTAACACAAGGCAATAATTTAAGGGTGTTAATTTTCAAAATGATGGAGGTGGCAGGTTAGATTGTGAATTCTTTTCCAGATGTTTACCTTTCCACAGTATGTGGTCATCGCACATAAGGCCATCAATAGTTGCTCCTAAGGGGAACTGAGGTGTCACATGCAAGGCATTCCAGTTAAGGACATGGATTGGTGATGCAGGATGGTTTGAAGGGCCAGAATTGGTAACTGAATTTGAAATCCTGTCAGCTATCATTGGGGATTTGAACCCACTTCGCCTGAGCTGAGTGCGAATCCAGTCCAGTGAAGTTACCACTAGACAATCGACTCCCCCTAGATTGTGTCTGGAGGAACTGCATTCAGTTCTGGTCACAGCATCAAGGATAGATCAGGTCTCCAAAGCAAAGATTCAGCAATTTATTACCTGGGTCTAACTTGCACAGGTATGGAAGAATCTTGATGGTGATTGTTGGAATTCCATGATGTGGGTAGCAGTAGGGTTTATTGGGGTGAGGAGAGACATGTGTTTTTGGCGTGTAGGGTTGGGGGATAGTCACCATGGCAGAATTGACCCTGAACATGGAAGGTGGACACTGTAAACCTGATCATGAAGGTTGCATAGAATGCTAACGTTTACTGTTCAATCTCATGTACGATAAGTCCTTTGGGTCCTAGACTTGCATTCCTCAAGTATGGAAGATCGAGTCACAACTCAGTCAAGATGCTTAAACCTTAAAATTACAGGAATTATCTCCCCAAAAGAGACTTTGAATGCTAAGGATCAGTTGCAAGTTAAGGCTAAGATGGACAGACTAGTGTCAGTTTTGGATAATAAGGGGTCAGAGATAAACCCCTGATGAATGGATTCACAGCACAGACCAGCCATGATCTAACAGAGGAACAGAATGGGTTTGATGGACTGAATGCCCTCATCTGTTCTGGATGTTGCCAGTGAATTGAGCCTCACCCTGATCTGACACAGAGAACAAGAAAATAATGAAAGGCAGTGCAAACAGTACAGGCGATGGTGAAAGTGGACAAAAAGGAACATTAAACGAGTGTAGAATTCCATTAGACAACTTTATCTTATTGTGATTATGACAGAACAATCACAGGATAAAAATATTACCAGAATGCAATTTGTTTTCAGTGCTCCTAGCTTTCAGAATAATCGCATCAAAGGCTTTTGTTTTTCCTTTAAAATCAGATAAAGTGACAAGTTCAAGATGACAGATTTCACCTCCCAATAGAGGGAACTGCATAATTAAATTGCAGCTGACTGTGGCTTTGGGTGTCATGTAGAAAGTCTCAGAGGGGTTAAAGGTCCAATCAGAGGATGAGGGCGGGATCGGAGGGCAGAGGTCGCAGGAATCAGAGAAACAAAGGAGAGATACAGCACAGAGAGAGGCCATTCAGCCCTCCATGTCTGTGCCAGCTTGCACAAACAAGCTCACGTTAATCCCACTTTCGAGCCCCTGGTGCATAGCCTTGCAGGAGACAGGAAATAATTGATGCAGGAAGTTATGCAGGGCTCTTGTGCACTGTGGTAGTGTCTCTACCATTGAGCCAGAAGGTCATTATTCAAGTCCCAGTGGTGTGGCATAACACATCTGATCAGGTTGACTAACAATATCCATAAGGAAATTGTAGGTGGCCATTTGCCAGGCAGCAGGTTCATAGAGGAGGTGTTTAGACCCATACTGCCTGCTCCCCCTTTAAGGTTATGCCTGTACTTAAGGGGTCCTGAGGAGGGAGTATGCAATGTTGATTGGCACACATCAAATCCTGGATAACCGAGGCTGGGGGAGACTTGAGAGAAGTCTATACATTTATGAGATGTTTAGATAGGGTTGGCAGTCAGAATATTTTTTCCCGGGCTGAAATGTCTGATATGAGGTGGCATTCATTTAAGGTGAGAGGGGTGAAAAGTTCAAAGGAAATGTGAGGGGCAAGTATTTTTACAGAAAGAGTGGTAGGAGTCTGGAACACGCTGCCAGGGTGGTGGTGGAAGCGGCTACATTAGTAAATGACCTTTAGGTAAGCACATGAATATTCAAGGATTGGAGGGAGTGTGGACCAAGGGCAGGCAGAAGACGCAATTGTTCAGCATAACACTGTGGGCCGAAGGGCCTGTTCCTGAGCGGTACTGCTCTATGCTCGATGTTGTTCTATGGCTGGAGGATACCATGAGGGATAGATTGCATTCTAGATGCAGGAAATTGAGCAGATTGGTTAGAAGAAATATCTTGGTATTCAGGACAGTTGGAGAAGGGAGGGGAGAAGTGGCACTCTCAGAGGATGGATGTGCTGAATGGCCTAATTTCAGCTCCTTGCTCTTATGGTGTTGTAAATATTGATGCAAACTCTCAAACCCTTCCTTATTCAAATACCCATCCAGATGCCTTTTAAATGTTGCAATGGTACCAGCCTCCACCACTTCCTCTGGCAGCCCATTCCATACATTCTGCGTAAAAACGTTGTCCCTGAGATCTTTTTTATACCTTTCTCCTCTCAGCCTAATGAGATCAGAATAACTAGAAGGTGCTGTAGGAAACCCTATAATTCCTCCAGTACTTTCTGTTTCTGAGAATCCATAGTACTTTGCTTTCAGTTAGGTCAGTGAAAGATAAACCAGGTGTCAGTGAGGAAATAAAGTGATGAGTTTTGAATGGAACAATTGAAACTTGAGGTACTGTGAGCAAGTGTTGACTTAATCGATCAAATCATTATCTTATTTCATTGCAACACTGTGTTCTGGCTCTTGTGATGCAGTGGCAATGTCCCTATCTCTGAGACAGGAGGTCCAGGTTCTTCACCCTGTCTGCTCCAGAAGTGTGTAAGATCAAAATGTGCTGGGTGAATACTGTGACATCCCTTACCCACACCCTCCACCCCAACGAATATTCACTTCCAAATGTCAGTTTCGGATGTGTGACTCTTATGCTCTGGTCAATATCATGAAACTCCTCTGAGGCTAATTCTGAATGGCTAGTATAACCCACCCTTGGTAAGGGTGTGGAAGTGTCTTTGAAACCTGCAAAGAAAACCAACCTGAACCCTTCGCCCGATGATGACAACTCTTACAGGATTTTGCATTTGGTGATTTGAAGTTCAAGCAAGTCTGGGTTGTTTCTGCTGCAAATCAGACTGGGCCCCTTGCTGCTTGTTAGCTCCTGGTCTCATTTTAACATTGCCTTCCTTCTTCAGCAAGTTCATTCATAGAGTCATAGAGATGTACAGCACAGAAACAGACTCTTTGGTCCAACTCATCCATGCCAACCAGATATCCCAATCCAATCTCGTCCCACCTGCCAGCACCCGGCCCATATCCCTCCAAACCCTTCCTATTCATATACCCATCCAAATGCCTGTTAAATGTTGCAACCGTACCAGCCTCCACCACATCCTCTGGCAGATCATTCCATGAATGTACCACCCTCTGTGTGAAAAAGTTGCCCCTTAGGTCTCTTTTATACCTTTCTCCTCTCACCCTAAACCTATTCCCTCTAGATCTGGAATCCCCCACCCCAGGGATTTGTCTATTTACCCTATCTATGCCCCTCATGACTTTATAAACCTCTATAAGGTCACCCCTCAACCTCCGATGCTCCAGGGAAAACAGTCCCAGCCTATTAAACCTCTCCCTATAGCTCAAATCCTCCAACCCTGGCAACATCCTTGTAAATCTTTTCTGAACCCATTCAATTTTCACAACATCTTTCTGATAGGGAGACCAGAACTGCATGCAATATTCCAACAGTGGCCTAACCAACATCCTGTACAGCCGCAACATGACCTTCCATACAGCCGCAACATGACCTCCAACTCCTGTACTCAATACTCTGACCAATAAAGGAAAGCATACCAAATGCCTTCTTCATTATCTTATCTATTTGTGACTCCACTCTCAAGGAACTATGAACCTGCACTCCAAGGTCTCTTTGTTCAGCAACACTCCCAAGGACCTTACCATTAAGTGTATAAGTCCTGCTAAGATTTGCTTTCCCAAAATGCAGCACCTCACATTTATCTGGATTAAACTCTTTCTGCCACTTCTCAGCCCATTGGCCCATCTGGTCCAGATCCTGTTGTAATCTGAGGTAACCCTCTTTGCTGTCCACTACACCTCCAATTTTGGTGTCATCTGCAAACTTACCAACTGTGCCTCCTCTGCTCACATCCAAATCATTAATGTAAATTAAGAAAAGTAGAGGACCCAACACCGATCCTTGTGGCACTCCACTGGTCACAGGCCTCCAGTCTGAAAAGCAACCCTCCACCATCACCCTCTGTCTTCTACCTTTGAGTCAGTTCTGTATCCAAATGGCTAGTTCTCCCTGTATTCCATGAGATCTAACCTTGCTCACTAGTCCCCCATGGGGAACCTTGTCGAACGCCTTACTGAAGCCCATGTAGATCACATCTACCACCATGCCCTCATCAATCCTCTTGGTTACTTCTTCAAAAAACTCAACCAAGTTCGTGAGACATGATTTCCCACGCATAAAGCCATGTTGACTATCCCGAATCAGTCCTTGCCTTTCCAAATACATGTACATCCTGTCCCTCAGCATTCCCTCCAACAACTTGCCCACTACCAACATCAGACTCACAGGTCTATAGTTCCCTGGCTTGTCCTTACCACCCTGCTCTAGTCGTGTGGATAGATCATTATCTGAAGAGGAAACATTTGCAGGGAAGAGACTAGAGAGTGGCCCTTGGTTCATTTCTCCTTCAGGACTCTGCATGGAAGCAATAGACCAAATATCTGTCCTGTAGTCATTTCCATGATTCTTTTCAGATTGCTTTGTTCTCACCTGCTTGCAGTCTCTGCACCCATCCTCAACCCTACAACCCTCTGAGATCCACGCTCCTGCAGTCTGAATTGCTCTACCCATGGGTAGCCAGCTCAATCAACTCCACGAGCCTGGGCTCGGAAATTCCCTCTCCAGCTTCAACATTCCCTTTACCGGAGGTTTGAGGCTATCAGTCACCAGTCCCAGAATTTCATGTGGCTTCGAAGTTAGATTGTGTTCGATAACACGTCTGTGAAATGCCTTAGGAATGTTGCAATACATTGGAGGAGTGACATAAATGCAAGTTGCTGTTGTGAATAACGTGAGTTAAAGACTCTGTCACCTGTATTGTTGGCCAATTATCTTTAACCTGTGACCTCTGGTGACTGACCTACCTGCCCAGCACTGACTGGACAGCTGACAGATTAGAGGAAGCACATGCTTTTGTACAAGGACACAGGAAGACCATTATGCCCATTGACTGTGTTTGCATAGATTACATTTTGTTCCCCCTGCTGCTGTTTTGATTCTTTGTCCTTGCTTGATAGACAGTTCTTTATTATAGTACCTTTCCCCTAAGACCTGCATTGCAGATCTCTCTCAAGCTATCCAGTTAGTATTCACAGGCTAAGTCAATGCTGTAAGTCTGAAGCAGGTATGACTTCGTTCAGATACAACAATGCATCAGGAAGTCTATATGAGACTGTTATATCTTTGTGCGCTCTTTCTGGAAGGCATTCTTAGAAGAAACCTCTAACCTCTTGTTGCAAATATTGTTCGACATATTTATTGCACTGCCTAAGATCTGACTTCCCATCCTGAAGGACATGTTTAAAATGCTTATTTAAATCTGACCTCTTTGACCAATGTTCAGCTGCCCTGATATTGCCATATGTGTACTGTTTTGAGGGCTCCTGTAGCACAGTGGCGGCATCCCTATCCCAAAGCCAGGAGGTTCAAATCCCAGCCACTCCAGTAAGCTGTTGTAACATCCATTTTAAAATGTCCACATGCAGCGTATTGGAATATTTTACTCCGTTGAAGGCACTATGTAATTACATCTTATTGTTTTCCTGTTTCTGCGTCAGCGGTTTATATGCGAACACATAATTCACTTTATGCATCACTGTGACAGAATATTCGGGAAACTCTCACCCATTCTGCCTGCTGCCAACAGGACAGACACAATGTTAAAGTAACCCAGTCTCCATCCCCACTCACTTCCTACTGTTAATGTCTCTACTTGTCCCTCTTGTTTTGGGGAGGTCATTTGGGAAGCTCCTGCACCACTCCCGCAAGTAGAATTTAAATTCCATCAAAGAGTTGGAAGCAAGTCTCAGTGCTGGTGCCTGTGAAACTATCAGTGATTGTTGTGAAAACCTATCGGGTCCATTAATGTCCTTTAGGAAAGGAAACTGGTCTGGACGACATGTGACTCCAGACCCACAGCAACGTGGTTGAAGATTAACTGGTGTCTGTGACAGCCCAGCAGGCCACAAATAAACTAGAGTCAGACCACAGCTGGAATACCCGTGAACAGCTGTAGTCCCCTTATCAAGGGAAAGATATATTGGCATTGGAGGTAGACTGGAGATGATTGACTAGGCTGGGACCAGGTATGGAGGAATTGCCTTCTGAGGAGAGATTGTGTGGCTTGGGCCAGTTTAAATTCATTGAGAGTTTGGGAAAAATGAGAGGTGATCTTACCGAGACTGAAATAACTCCACAGAGGCTGGTATCCCGTCACCAAGTCACCCTTTATTTACACATGCATAAGGTATGACACTGATCTAGTTCCATCAGAGCCAGCTCTCAGCGTGACACTCCTGTTCCTATCTGTCAGCCAGGGCTCCCTGATTAACAGCCCCAATCAGGGAACTCATATTCTATGAGGTCCACCTGGCTGACCTCGTTACAAACACTACAGTAACATGCAAGGTTCTAGTGGATGTGACAGGACAGGTACGGAGAGAATGTTTCCTCTGGCAGGACAGTCTAGCACCAGAGGGCTTCAACTCAGAATAAGGGGTCGCATATTTAAGACAGAGATGAGGATAGGGTTAATGGAAGGTGTCTTTTCCCTTGGGCCGGGTATTTCAAGACTAGGGGGCATATCTTTAAAGGGAGAGGGAGAGATTTAAAAAGACATAAGGGGCAAATGTTTTACACAGAGGGTGGTTCGCACGTGGAATGAACTTCCTGAGGAATTGGTAGATGTGTACAGTTGCAATGTTTAAAAGACACTTAGATAAGCAAATGAATAGGAAAGGTTTGGAGGGATATGGTCAAATGCAGGCAGTGGAGCTAGTTTAGTTTGGGACTATGGTCAACATGGATTGGTTGGACCAAAGTGTGTGTTTCTGCGATGCATAACTCCATGACTATCAGAGAGCAGTGAACCTGTGGAATATCTTTACCACAGAGAACTATCGAGGCTGGGCCGTTAAGCTTATTCAAGGCTGGGATAGATTCTTAACAAGGACGGGAATCAAGCATTGTGGGGGGAAAAGGCAGGAAAGTGGGGTTGAGGATCAGCCACGATCCTGTTGATTGGTGAAGTGGACTCGATGGGCTGAATGGCCTACTGTTGCTGCCATATCTTACAGTCAAGCCACTCAGTTCAATGACAATGAGAGACAAGCAATACACGCTGTCCTTGCCGCTCATACCCACATCCAATGAAAGAACAACTGGAGGTTATTTAAGGCTATTTTTCTTTGGAGGACTGGTGGCTGCAAACTTCCCCGGCCACAAACCACCAGTGGTCGGAAACTAAAAGGAATGAATAGCTGGCTGCAGTGATAGATAGGAAATATATTCTGTTATTTCCAGGTGCCTGTCGCTGCGCCTGTCACAGAGTTTTAACTAAGTGGGATGTCTGCTGCAGGGTCTAATGAATTATTGAGTTACTGGGATTATATTCTCTGCGGAGATGGTTGCTGCGTATGATTTATGGATCTCCAGAAGTGGCCACTGATGAAAAGACAAGGAACTGCTGTCGTTGTTGTTCTATTAATCCTCCATTTGTTACTCAGCCCCTCCGGTCTACTTTGCAGTTTGAAGGGTCACTGACATTAGAAGGTAAAGTGATGAGATTGGAGCGCAGAGCAGTGCAATTCATTCTAGTACAAGCTTTCCCTCAGTCTCTGTGGTTCTCAGGAACTTCAGTGGATTGAATTACCCTGCCATCACAATTCCTTCCCTTGGCTTCAGGTGGTTGCTCAACTCATAACATTCTTATTTCTAAATTTGGAGGTCAGAGGTTTGAACCCAGTACTAGGGACTGAAGCATAAAATGAAGACAAGATTGACACTCTCAGGTCAGTGGAGGAGGAAAGTGAGGACTGAAGATGCAGGAGAGTCAGAGTTGAAAAGTGTGGCCACTGGTAAAAAGCGGGTCAGGCAGCATCCGAGGCGCAAGAGAGTTGACGTTTCGGGCATAATCCCTTCATTCATTTGTGATGGAGGCCTTCTGCCTGAAACGTCGACTCCCATGCTCCTCAGGCGCTGCCTGACCTGCTGTGCTTTTCTAGCGCAGCACTTTTCAACTCTCAGGACAGTACTGAGCGAGTGCCAGGTTGTCGCTGGAGATGTTATACTGAGGCTCTGTCAGGTTGGAGATCTTGTAGGTCTACTTTGAACTTATGCATGGGAATTCTCATTGGCGTCCTTGTCAATACTTAACCCCCAACCCCGAAAAAAAAAGTCAGGTTACCTAGCCATTATGTTGTTTCAAATGTACTTCATTAGCCAAAGAGTACTTTGGGACATTCAGGTCATGAAGGATGCTATATGAATGAAAGATCTTTATTCCCTGGTTGGAAGTCTCACATTGTTCTCCGTTAGCATGTTAATTTAAGATGGAGTTTACAGTGCATTGTAAGAGCGTCTGAGAGAGTGATCTCCTTCACAGACTGCTGTGATCCCCAACTGAGGTTTACCTGAATATGGCACAAAACAGAAAGAGAGCCCCTGCCTTTGCTCTGTGGTAATAAGGCAGGGGAAAGAATCAATCCAGGTATGGGCCAAATGTGCAGCTCGGGAACTGACAATAGAGAGGAGGGAGAGACTGCAAGGTCTCAAAGCCTGGTCTTCAAATGGGAAACACTGGGGTTAGAGGAGACAATGCTGAAGAAGAGTTTGCACGTTCTCCCCGTGTCTGCGTGGGTTTCCTCCGGGTGCTCCGGTTTCCTCCCACCATCCAAAGATGTGCAGGGTCAGGTGAATTGGCCATACTAAATTGTCTGTAGTATTAGGTAAGGGGTAAATGTAGGGGTATGGGTGGGTTTCGCTTCGGCGGATCAGTGTGGACTTGTTGGGCCGAAGGGCCTGTTTCCACACTGTAATCTAATCTAATCTAATCTAAAGAGAGACATGAACAGGAAGTTAAAACAGTGGAATGGTGGAGGGTGCAGTATGCCAAAATAGGATTCAGCTTGAGTTGTGTAAACACATGTAGAGCTTGCTGAGGTTAAACACCAATGCACCTTGTCGACTCAATTCTGAGCTGATAGGGCGAACAGAATCACGTGGTGAGTCATGTCTCATAGAATCTGGACAGTCTGAACCATCAGGTCCACACCAACCCTTCAAAAAGCATCCCATCCAGACCCAGTCCCCTATTCTGTCCTTGTAATCCCGCATTTCCCAAGGCTAACCCATTTAGTCTGCACATCCCTGGGCACTAGGGACGATTTAGCATGGCCGATCCATCTAACCTATCCATCTATGGACTGTGGGAGGAAACTGGAGCACCCGGAAGAAACCTACACAGAGAGTCACCCAAGGTTGGAATCAAAGCCAGGTCTCTGGCACTGTGAGGCAGCAGCGCTAAAGATGGAGCCACTGTGTTGCCCCATCCCAGTCATGAGAAGTATCTCATTGTACGTTTAAGATACATGCTCATGATATCATCCCTGTGACAGCATGTAAGCTGAAAGTATAAAGGTCTCATATTCCATCTTAACTCGGGTCACTTAAAGCATGACATGACATGGCACATTGCACATGGGTGGCATGGTGGTTCAGTGGTTAGCACTGCTACCTCACAGTGCCAGGGACCCAGGCTCAATTCCCATACTGGGTGACTGTCCGAGTGGAGTTTGCACATTTTCCCTGTGTCTGCATGGGTTTCCTCCCACAATCCAAAGATATGCAGATTAGGTGAATTGGCCACGCTAAATTGCCCCATAGTGTTAGGTGCATTAGTCAGAGGTAAAAGTAGGGTAGGGGAATGGGTCTGGGTGGGTTACACTTCGGAGGGTCGATGTGGACTTGTTGGGCCAAATGGTCTGTTTTCACACTGTAGGGAATTTAATCTGTTTGCAGCTGACCAACTTAATATTAGCCCAGACACTGAAGTGACTGCGATCATGATATATTTACATGTAAGAGTAGTAATATACATCTACTGAATCTTTCAATGCCAAGTTACTCGCATCTCATTCTTGTTCCTGGAGCTAGCATTAGCATTGCACCATACCAGACAAAAACCCGCCTGAAGGAAAAGCTCACACCATAGTGTCAGTTTGTTTGGTCTGAGCTTTATTCATTTATTCAGGTGGACAAAGTCAGAAGTCACACGACACCAGGTTATAGTCCAACAGGTTAATTTGAAATCACAAGTTTTGGAGCGCTGCTCCTTTGTCAGATGAAGGAGTGACTGTAACCTGTTGGACTATAACTCGGTGTTGTCTGACTTCTGAGGAGAAAGTGAGGTCAGCAGATGCTGGAGATCAGAGCTGAAAATGTGTTGCTGGAAAAGCGCAGCAGGTCAGGCAGCATCCAAGGAACAGGAGAATCGACGTTTCGGGCATAAGCCTGAAGAAGGGCTTATGCCCGAAACGTCGATTCTCCTGTTCCCTGGATGCTGCGTTGTCTGACTTCTGACTTTTGTCCACCCCAGTCCAACACCAGCACCTCTGGTGTGTATTTCTTCAATCTCAGTAGTCCTGGTGAACAATGGAGTTATCATCTCAAATAAGTGCTTTATTGAATCATATGCCATAAACTGATAAACAACCAACTGGACTGATTCCTGGGATGGCAGGACTGAGGTCTGAGAGAGAGACTGAGATTAGGATTATGATTAGGATTATATTCACTGGGAGAAGAATGAGGGGGCATTTCACAGGAACCTATAAACTTCTAACAGGGCTAGACAGGGTAAACACAGGAAGGATGTCCCTGATAACTGAACAATCCAGAATCAGGGGACACAGGCGCAGGATAAGGAGTAGGCCATTTAGGATTGAGGTGAGGAGAAATATCTTCACCCAGAGAGTGGGGGAGCCTGTGGAATTTCCTGCTACAGAAAGCAGTTGAGGCCAAAAGAAATAATACTTTTGGGAGGTCATGTTGTGGCTGTACAGGACATTGGTTCGGCCACTGTTAGGATAGTGAAGAAGGTGTTTGGTACGCTTTCATTTATTGGTCAGGGTATTGAGTACAAGAGTTGGGAGGTCATGTTGCGGCTGTACAGGACATTGGTTAGGCAACTGTTGGAATATTGCATGCAATTCTGGTCTCCTTCCTATCAGAAAGATGTTGTGAAACTTAAAAGGGTTCAGAAAATACTTACAAGGACGTTGCCAGGGTTGGAGGATTTGAGCTACAAGGAGAGGCTGATTAGGCTGGGGCTGTTTTCCTGGAGCATCAGAGGCTGAGGGTTGACCTTATTGAGATTTATAAAATCATGAGGGGCATGGGTAGATTAAATAGACAAAGTGTTTTCCCTGGGGTGGGGGAGTCCAGAACTAGAGAACATAGGTTTAGGGTGAGAGGGAAAAGATATAAAAGAGACCTAAGGGGCAACCTTTTCACGCAGAGGGTGGTACGTTTATAGAATGAGCTGCCAGAGGAAATGGTGGAGGCTGGTACAATTACTACATGTAAAAGGCATTTGGATGGGTATATGAATAGGAAGGGTTTGGAGGAATATGGGTCGGGTGCTGGCAGGTGGGACTAGATTGGGTTGGGATATCTGGTCGGATTGGACAAGTTGGACCGAAGGGTCTGTTTCCGTGCTGTACAGCTCTATGACCCTAAGTCAGAGTTAGATACAGGTCTTAGGGCTTGGGGAGAAAGTGGGAATAGGGGATTGAGTTGGATGATCAACCATAAGCACATTGAATGGTGGAGCAGGCTGGATGGCCTTTTCCTGTCCCTATTCTCTCTGCTTCTATGGAAGGAGCTCATTCTGCACAACCAGCAGAAGATAGAAACAGCTTGTGAATGGTGAGCTTTGATCGAGTCAGAGACTTGGCGTCATTACAATTTGCATTTGACCCTTCACCTTCTGTTGAATTGCATTGATTCTGCCATCGAAGGCTGTGGAATTAGCATCTTAACTACACTGCCTGACTTAAACACGGGCATCACTCCAAACACAGCTGCCCTTGCCTGTGCCCCAATTTCAGCATCTCTTCTCTGCTAATGACACACTCAGAATTCAGTCCGATTGCGATCAGAATGAGAATCGAGGAGAGACAGCACAATTAGCACTCTCACAGTTAAGCTGATACACACTCTGGAGCAGTGCAGAGCACCAGTTAAATGAGATAAAACCTAATTGAATCAAGCAAAGGTTACGTCAACTGCTTTTGGATGCATCTCTCAAGTTTGGTCCAAGCAGAGACCTGCACAAGATTGGCAGGTGCAAATAGAGAATAGAAAGGTTATTAGCATATTGATCTGTGCCCTGGTTTTTATTACATTATAATTGCTGTCACATACAGAACCTGACCTTCAGAGAATGCATAACAACAACCACAAGCACTTGACAAGAATGTTGCTTAAACACCCTTTTGTTGGAGGCATACTGGTGGATCATTAAGGGGTATTGTCTTAATTAAAGTTTTGCAAAAAAAAACACTATGCAACAGTTTAGGTTAGATACAAAACATACTATCAACCACTTAGACTGACTCGATGGGTAGAATATGTTCCACACTCGGTCTCAGGCCTAGTCCATCAGTCAGAATGTAGGAATCAATTATTGCTTCAGTCTCAGTACTGTTGGTGAGTAACTGAGTTTCTACCAGAAATAAGTACTAATAAGGATAGAATCATACACCATAAATGGAGCTTGCTCTGCCCATCTTGCCTTAACTGCTCATTGATAAATCTATCCAGTTAGATCTGCTCCCCTGCTCTTGCCCCATCAACCTGACCATCTGTCCTTTGAGAGTATTTATCCAGCTCCCTTTGGTTTGGGCATTCATTGTGTCGCCATATCACAAACAAAAATCTTTCTGTTCACCCAACTGTCAACAGTCTTCAGCATTGGGGTCAGATAGCTGATATTGAGACTGAAGTAATAAATGCCTCCTACATTCTGAGTGAACCTGAGACCAAGTGTGGATCACATCATACCCACCGGGTCAGTGCAGCTGGACTGCTGGTTTGTAATGTATAGCGATGTTAACAGGGTGGATTCAGTTCCCACCCAGGCTGAAGGTCCTAGTTTCTCAGTAATGCCCCTTGTCTGAGGCAATGGTAACCCATTGTCTGATCATAGAATCCCCCAAAGTGTGGAAACAGGCCAGTCAGCCCAAACTGACTCTACAAACAGCATCTCACCCAGACTCACCCCCTTCTCTATAACCGTAACATTTTCCATAGCAAACCTACGCACCCCTGGACACTATGGGGTAATTTAGCACGGCCAATCCACTTAACCAGCACTTCTTTGGATTGTGGGAGGAAACTCACATAGACACGGGGAGAATGTGCAAACTCCACACAGACTGTGCCCCAAGGTTGGAATCGAACTCAGGTCCCTGGCATCATGAGGCAGCAGTGCTAACCACTGAGCCACCATGCCACCCCACAACTGAATCTGCTCCCTATCCCTTTCTGACAACACATTCTAGATCACAGCAATTTGTTTTCAAATATCAAATTCTTTCTCATTATCCCCCATTATTTTTAAGCTTATTATTTTAAATTTGTGCCCTCTGATTACTACAATGTTGGTACACATTGGAGCTGTAATAAACACCTGTTGAATTTTTCAATACCACGTTACCTACATCAATCACTAATGTGGAAACTAACATGAGCATTGTGTCATTAGGGACAAATACCCTGCTGGAGACAAAGCTGAAACTCAATGGTAGTTCACTTAGTCTGAGACCCACTCATTTATACAGAATATGGGAGGTGCTTATTGCTTCAACCAATGGGAACTATCTCTCCTCATTACCATGTCAAAACACTTCATAAGCTTAAAGACCTGTATAAAATCTGCTCTCGGCGTTTGCTGCTCTAAAGACAATCACAGTTTTGTCAGTTTGCTCATTGTCATAGAGATGTCCAGCATGGAAACAAACCCATCAGTCCAACTTGTCCATGCCAGCCAGATATCCTAACCTAATCTAATCCCATTTGACAGCATTTACAAGTGGCTGAGAGCTCACCTTCCAGGCACTATTCTTGTAGACCACCATTCCACCCTCATACCTTCCAAGAAGGAACCCTCATCATTGTTGGACCAGTCGGACTGGTGTGTTTGAGATGAACAGGACAACACAACAGTTACATTCTTCATTTGAAGAGTTTGTTACACTGACACCACTGTGTCTGCCAAAGGTGAGAATTACAGCAGGACGCACAGTAAATGGATTATTTGACAGCGAACAAAGTCTACCATAAACAGAACCCATGACTGGGCTTGTAACAACTTCTCACAATGAAAACAAGGAGCTTTCTCCAAATCACTCTGTGAATGAGGGCTAGAAAATGATGGTATTACACTTCAAACCAATCCCAGTTATCTAAAGCAGTGATTGATAGGGGATTTGGCCAATATTGTTAATCATTCTGGCTGAGAATGGGGATGGAGGATGATGATAGGGTGTCTGTGGGATTCTGTTGAACAGGGATATGAGTGGGTGGATGGATGAGGGGGTTTGGGATGAGGGGTGTTGGACAATGAATGAAGGGGATGTGAATGGGACGGGTGTCTGTGGACAGGGTGTGGGGACATGAGGGAGGTGGATGAGGAAGTGAGGACGGTGTTGGGTGGTGACAGGGTGGAATAAAACACCATTCAACAAGGTGTGGGGGTATGGGTGAACGGTGTGGATAGTGACCTTGTTGGACAGAGTGTGGGGACTGGGCCGGGTGGACAAGGTGGGGTTTGGGATGAAGGGCATTGTCAGTGAATGAGGATGAGAGAATGAGGCAGGGTGTGGGTGGGGGTCAGTGTCTGTTGGTCGGGTGTGTGGAGGTGGGTGAATGAAGGGTTTGGGAATGGAGGACTGTGGAATAAGGTGGAGGTCAGGAAGTGGTGGGGTTGGGGGCTTTGGGCAAGAGCATGGGAGCATGAGGGTGTTGATGGTGGCATTTTCCAATACCTACCTCAACTTTTAAAGTCCTACTATTCATAAAAACGTTATTTCAGGCAATGGAATAATATTACTTAGGTTAGATAAGGGGGCTATGGGACTAAATGGAAACATCACAATTCAGTGAGTTATTAATGGTTTACAGAAGATCTAGTAGTCACACCGATAATGACACCATTAAGCATATCACCGATAATAAAAACATTTGCCATTTTGTGAGATGTTCTTATTCATCTCCATTACGGTGAAAGGCTGCAGGTTTTCCTTATTTCACTAAAGGGGGTAATTTGATCACTTGCCAAAACCCAATTTCCCATCCCACTGCCAAAACTGCAGCCCAGGCATTTAAATACCTGAACCAGGCATAAACTGCCTGTAAGTAGGCGCCTAACCATCCCAACCATTTTCCCTCCTCCCAGCTAGAGCCGCGCCACAAACACAAGCACAAAAGAAAGAAAATACACCTTGAAATAACAATGTGAACAAAGAAATTTTGAAAGAAAAACAAGTAAGTACAATTTAACTTAGAAATTGAAAGTACACATCTAAAGCACCCCTGAGCATAGTTTAGACCAGATTATTACCAATAAAAAAAATCTTAAAGATTTTTTAAAGACTTAAAGAAAAGTAGAGACATACCCAAACAGCACTACACACATACTAAATTGTTCAGATTAAGTTAATTTGTCCGCAAAGTCTCTTGCCTTCTCCGATGTGTCAAAGAGATGTACAGATCCATCTCAATAATGTCACCCCTCAGCCTCCTTCACCTCAGAATAAACAGTCCCAGCCTATTCAGAGTCATTGGGGACATTTAAGCGATTGCTGGACATGCACATGGATAGCAGTGAGTTGAAGGATGTGTAGGTGAAGTTATTATATTTTACATTAGGATTAATCCTCGGCACAACATCATGGGCCAAAGGCCCTATTCTGTGCTGTACTTTTCTATGTTCTATGCTCTATGTTCTATTCAGCCTCTCCCTGTAGCTCAAACCCTCCAAACCTGGCAACATCCTTGTAAATCTTTTCTGAGCCTTTTCAATTTCACAACATCCTTCCAATAGCAGGGAAACCAGAATTGAACTTGGCTTCGGTAATGAGAGTTGGACTGTGGAGGCTTTACCTTAAGCTGCTCAGCAGGTATTTTGAATGCTAAATAAGAAATATCAAGCATGAGGTGGCTTATCAAGTTTAAGCTTCTGATATATAGTTCCTGCAATTTGTAGCATAACAGATGGGGAGGTGATGATCTAGTGGTATTATCACTGGACTGTTAATTTAGAGACCCAGATAACATTCTGGGGACCAGGGTTCAAATCCTGCCAGGGCAGATGGTAGAATTTCAATTCAATAAAGTATCTGGAATTAAGAATCTAATGAATTAATAGTCAGGGAAAAAAAAACTCATCTGGCTCACTAATGTGCTTTAGGGAAGGAAACTGCCATCCTTACCTGGTCTGGCCTACATGTGATTCCAGACCCACAGCAATGTGGTTGACTCTCAACTGTCCTCTGGGCAATTAGGGATGGGCAATAAATGCTGCCCTGCCAGCGACAGCCTCATCCTGCGAATGGATAAAGGGGGGAACAAAGTAGATAGTGAGTTTTGAGAAGATTTGTAGCTCAGGTTGAAGTTCTGGATGTTTGCTCGCTGAGCTGGAAGGTTCATTTTCAGACGTTTCGTCACCATAGTGCAGCATCCTACTCGGGTATCAGTCTAGGATGTTCGCTCACCGTCAGGAGTGTTGTTGGAGTGCACGGTGCTCAGAGGCGACAGAAAAAGGATGCCTCACACTGAGGGAAGGCTGAACTGGAGGAGGTGCCATCTCTAAGATATGATGTTACACTGAGGCCCTGTCTTCCCTTCTCTGGTGGATGTGAAAGATCACACAGCACCACAGGTTTATAGGATGTAAGAGCGTACAAATTCCAGTGAGTGGGAAAGAAGATCTGGACACAAAACCAGAAACTGCTGGAGAACCTAAACAGGTCTGGCAGCATCCATGGAGAGAAAGCAGAGTTAATGTTTTGAGTCCACCGAACCTTCTTCGGAACTAATTGTTGCTAGGGAAAGGGTTGGTCTATATGCCAAGTGTTCCGTCCACAAAAAAAAGACCCTGAGCTTCCAGTTGCCTACCACTTCATCACACCAGGTGAAAGTGAGGACTGCAGATGCTGGAGATCAGAATCAAGATTAGAGTGGTGCTGGAAAAGCACAGCAGGTCAGGCAGCATCCGAGGAGCAGGAAAATTAACATTTCGTGTAGGAATGAGCTCATTCCTGATGAATGGCTCCTGCCCGAAATGTCGATTTTCCTGGTCCTCGGATGCTGCCTGACCTGCTGTGCTTTTCCAGCACCACGCTAATCTTGATTTCATCACACCACCCTATTCTCTGGCTAACATCTCTGCCTCAGGTTTGCTGTCGTGTTCCAGCGAAGTGCATCTCATTTTCCGCTTGGGAACCCTGCAGCCTGAAGGATAAGTACATGAACAGGAAAGGATTGGAGATATGTGGGCCAGGAGCAGGCAGGTGGGGCAAGTTTAGTTTTGGATTATGTTTGGCATGGACTGGTTGGACCGAAGGGTCTATTTCTGTGCTGTATGACTCAATTACTCTATAGAGACAAAATAAAACCTGCAGAAGCAGGAGGCTGGAAGAACACAGCAAACCAGGTAGCATCCCAGGTCCTGAGGAAGGGAAATGTTGACTTCTCCACCTCCTGATGCTGCCTGGCTTGCTGTGTTCTTCCAGTCTCCTGCTTGTCTGTGACTCTATGACTCAACATCGAGTTCAATAACTTGAGGACCTGAGCACCTCCTTCCATGTCCTTACCCCAACCCGACACACTAGGCCTTGTCATCACATGGGCTGCTATCACAACCATCCCAATGTCAGCCTCTATCACTCCCCATTAGCAGCCGTCTATGCCCTCAGGCTGACCTTTACCCACCCCGTTGTCTGCCTGACTGTTGTTCTCCCTCTGTGGGCTCCATCGCCACCTAGCATTTACTTCTCCCCCCTACCTATCTACAGTATATCTACCAACCTTACCCCAGCTACAATCAGTTCTGAAGAACTGCACCCTAAACGTTAACTCTGCTTTCTCTCCACAGGTGCTGCCAGACCTGCCAGGTATTTTCCCCCTGCAATTTCTGCATTTGTTTCTGATTTCCAGCATTCGTTGTTTTCTTTTAGGAACCTGGAGCTACTGCGTTGGAAAGAAAAAATTATTTTTTTGTTCCTGTACAACGTCAGAAAGAATTCAAACTCAAGTCTTCTGATTCGGTGGGAATTGAATTACGAAGTGTGCCACAGTTGACACTACATTAATACAGGTTCCTCCTAACTATTCATCGTCAGTTGATAAATGAGATTATTAAGCTGTTGACAGAGTCCCGTACAACCGCATGCAGGTGGGGGAGGAAGATGAGCCAAGTCAGAAGACTGCACTGGAATAAGCTTCTCGATATTACATGATTAATGCCCTTCCACAAACAAGTATGTATTTACTGCTGGGGAAACCATATCACTGTCAGTGTAATTGATTCAATATTCACAAGCTTCTAATCGAAGAATTGAACTGTGTCAGTTTGGAGGAGCCTGCTATATTGCATTTAGCAGCTTATTCCCAGTCAACAAAATCTTTCCCCAACAACTATCTTCCTTTTCTCATCTTAAGATTTGTCAAGCCACTATTGCAAAATGAAAATTGTTCCCCTTCCTGTTACAGCTCGGAAATCGAGGGCTTTCTTAAACGCCTGAGTGGGGAGAATCCTTTTCCCCCTCTTTGCTTCCTGGTATTCAGCTCCACAAGTACTGCAAGTGACTTTCCAATGCCCTATCTTTGTGGCCCACACTGACCAAAAATGTTGGTGAGCTGTTTAGCTGCACTTGGCATCACAGCAAAGCCCAGTCCTCGTGAGGGACCGTACACACACATTTGCCACTGGGTGACAATAAGGAGCATGGGTTGAGGTATGAATGCTGTGGGCACAAAGGCTTGTATACCCATTGGCACCCCTGTTGCCCACTCCTAGCTGCCATGTTAGAAATGAGGTGGGTATCTTTCTTAATCTGCAACAAGCCATTAGGAAAGCTAACCATAGAATCCCTATAGTGTGTAAATAGGCCATTTAGCCCATCAAGTCCACACCACTTCTCTGAAGAGCATCCCACTCAGACGTGTCCCTCGACTCTCTACCCGTATTTTCCACAGCTAATCCACCTAACCTGCACATCCCTGGACGCTGTAGGCAATTTAGCAGAGTCAATCCACCTAACCTGCACACCTTTAGATTGTGGGAGGAAACCAGAGCACCTGCAGAAATGCAGAGAATGTGCAAACTCCACACAGACAGTCGCCCGAACCGCAGTCCCTGTGAGGCAGCAGTGTTAACCACTGAGTCACTGTACCACACATGTTGCTAATAGCACACTCGTCATTATTGCAAAGGGATGGAATATAAGAATAAAGAAGCTTTCCTACAATTATACGGGGCCATGGTGAGGTCACACCTGGAGTTCTGTGTACAGTTCTGTGGATTCCTTAGCTAAGGAAGGATAAACAACACTGAGAGAGAATCTCTCTCCCTCAATGTCAGCAAAATGAAGGAGCTGGTCATCAACTTCAGGAAGGGGAGTGGAGGAGCTGCCCCTGTCTGTGTCAGTGATGCTGAGGTGGAGATGGTTGAGAGCTTCAATGTTCCTTGGGGTAAGTATCACCAACAACCCATCCTGGTCCATCCATGTTGGTGCTACAGTCAAGAAAGCACACCAACACCTTTACTTCCTCAGGAGGCTAAGGATATTTAGCATCTCCACAAGGACTCTTGCCAATTTTTATAGATGAACCATAGAAAGTAACCTATCTGGATGCATCACAGTTTGGTTTGAAACTGCTCTTCCCAAGACAACAAGAAACTACAGAGAATTGTGAACATAGCCTTGTCCATCACACAAACCAGTCTCCCATGCATTGACTCCAACTCCACTTCCCACTGCCTTGAGAAAGCAACCAACATAATCAAAGACTCTTCCCATTCCAGTTATACTCTCTCCCAACCTCTCCTGTCAAGCAAAAGATACAAAAGTTTGAAAATATGCACTGACAGATTCAAGAACAGCTTCTTCCCTGTTGTCATCAGAGTTTTGAACAGACCTCTCATATATTAGATTTGATCTTTCACTGCACATTCCCTGTAGCTGTAACACTATATTCTGCAGTCAGTTCTACTACCCTGATGTACTTATGGAAGGTATGATTTGCTTGGATAGCATATGTTACAACACTGCATCTTGGTACGTGTAATAAATCAAACCAAAACAAATCAAAACAAAGACTGATTGATGGAATGAGAGTTTATCCTCCAAGGAGAGATTGAGTAGGCCAGGCCTATATTCCCTACAGTTCAGAAGGATGAGGGGCAATCACTTTGCCACTGATACAATTCTTAAGGAGCTAGACCCAGATAATGAGATGCTGTCTTTTCCTGACTGGAGAGTTTTGAACTAAGCAGTTAGGAATTAGGGTTCATTTAGGACTGAGATGGAGAATAACTTCTTCACTCAGACAGTAAATCAGAAACATAAACAGAAGTTGCTGGAAAAGCTGAGCAAAGCTGGAAGCATCTGTGAAGAGAAAGCAGAGGTAATGTTTTTGAGTCCGGTGACCCTTCCTCAGAACTGATGTCTACCATCTGCAATACATTATTCAAGAGCGTAATGGAGTAGTCTTCACTTGCCTGACTGAGTGCAGCTCCAACAACACTTAAGCAGTTTGACACCATCCAGGACAAAGCAGCCCACGTGACTGGCACCAATTCCATCACTTTCAGCATTCGCTCCCTTAACCACTGACATACATTGTGGTAACTCAGCAAGTCTCCTTTGATACAGATACCCAATCGTTTATCTGAAATCCTTAGGACCAGTTGTTTTTTGGAATTTGGAACATTTCAGATTTCGGAATAAATGACATTTTCACAGTGAAGTTAAAGAAAACTACCTCACAGCAGATGCACATGTGAATAGTACAAGCCCCGAGACAGAATTGATGTCTGCCAGTGCTGGGCCACGCTGCCACGTCACATCTGAATGATGTGGTTCGACTGGGTGTGGAGTTGGGTCACCTGTTCGCACACCAAAATGACACTCCACACTCCACAAACAAAGTTCGGATTTCGGAGTTTTTCAGATTTCGGATAAAGGATTGGGTACCTGTATCACCTTCCACATCGATGATCGCTTCTATCCAGAAGGACAAGGGCAGCAGATATGTGGGATCACCACCACCTGCAGGTTCCCCTCCAAGCCACTCACCATCCTGCCTTGGAAATGTATCGCCATTCCTTCACTGTCACTGGGTCTAAAACCTGAAACTTCCTATCTAACAGCACTGTGAGACCACTGACACTACAAGGACTACAGGACTTCAAGAGATAGCCCACCACTATCTCCTCCAGGGAATTTAGGGCTCAGCCATAAATGCTGGCCCAGTTAATAACACCTCAGATTAGATTCCCTACAGTGTGGAAACAGGCCCTTCTGCCCAACCAGCCCACACCGACCCTCCGAAGAGTAACCCACTCAGACCCATTCCCCTTTGACTAATGCACCTAACACAATGGGCAATTTAGCATGGCCAATTCATCTGACTTGCACATCTTTGGATTGTGGGAGGAAACCGAAGCACCCAGAGGAAACCCACGCAGATACGGGGAGAATGTGCAAACTCACACAGACAGTCACCCGAGGCCGGAATCGAACCTGGGACCCTGGTACTGTGAGGCAGCAGTGCTAACCACTGAGCCATTGTACCACCCACCTGTATTGTATGAACAGATAACAAGACAGGATTGTAGATTGATTAAGAGTAAAGAGAACCCTATCTCTCTTTGTTCACTGTTGTCATACCCAGTCATGTTTTGAATCTTGGAATGAGAAGCTGACCCATCATCAGACAGAGAATCTAACAATTGATTCGCTGCATCCCTCTCAAATGAAGAAACATGACCAATTATGTTAAGTTAGTGATATTAGCAACCAGTGGTTATCACCGGTCTTACTTAGTTTATACTTCCACCCATTTCTTAATGAGATTTATGAGATAGGTCTTCACCCCTTTGTAATGCTCCAAATGAAATGGACCTGGCAATTCCCAAAACAGGTCCATCAGTCTCCACAGTGACGAGAGCTTGCTTAGCGACACTCTCTCACCTCTGGGTTCAGATCCCTCTCCAGAGAGCCCCGCCCAAAATCCAAACTGACCATCTCCAGTCAGCACGGTGGCTCAGTGGGTTAGCACTGTTACTTCACAGCACCAAGGACCCAGGTTCGATTCCACCCTTGGGCAACTGCCAGTGTTGAGTTTGTACATTCTCCCTGTATCTGTGTGGGCTTCCTCCCACAGTCCAAAGATGTGCAGGTTACGGTGGATTGGCTGTGCTAAATTGCCCATAGTGTTTAGGGTAAGAGGTATGGGTCTGGGTGGGATGCTCTTTGGAGAGTTGGTTTAGACACTTCGGACCAAAGGGCCTGCTTCCATTCTATGACTCAGTCCCAATTCCACACAGGGAGCTGAACTTTGATATGCCTGTAAACCAGGAGCACATCACCTCTGTGTAGCGGACTTGAAAGAGAACAAGTTCTCTTGTTCCTCATCTAAGGTTACAAATTACCTGGTCATGATCACATTACTGCTTTTGGGGGCCCAGCTGGGCACAGAGTAGTTGCTGCGTTTTCAACATTGCAAAACTGACTCTATTTAATTGAGTGCACAATGTTTTGAGATGCCCTTAAGTCATGACTGTGCTGGATAAAGACCAGTTCTCACCTCCTAAACACAGGTCTACTTATAATTAAGCAACGATCAGCCAAGAGATGTATCACATGAATTGCAATCATGGTTGGATACCTAGCTGTTAAGGTTAAAGTGACTTGGCTGGAGAATTAAACAAAAAACGGAACATCTCACATCCTCTACACAGAGGATATAGCTGTGTTTTTCAAAACTGCTGAGTAAGCAGAAGTGGAAAGGTAGCGAGGAAGTTCCTAACTGGATTTGACAATACAAAGTTCTGCTCCAAGAACAATTTCAGTCTGAAATGAATTAACCCATCAGAAGACAGGCAGTAAACGGTGGTTCAGGAAAGATGTAAGCAACAATTCAAATTCTCACTTGATGCACTATAAGACATTTTTCTCATAATCATTCATAGGATGAGGGTGTTGTTGGCTGTGCCAATATTTATTACCCATCCTTAATTGTGCTGGAGGAGTTAATGGAAAGTTCCCTACTTGAATTGTAGGGAGGGAATTGCAGAATTTTGACCCAGTGACACTGAAGGAATAGCGATATATTTCCACGTCAGGATGATGATAGGCTTGGGCGGGAACTTGCAGGTAGCTATGTACCCATGTATCTGCTGCCCTTGTACTTTCCTAGGGATTAGAGGTCACAGGTTGAAAGATGTCGTTAAAACAGCCTCAAAAAGTTGTTGTACTGCATCTTGTAGGTGGTACACACTGCAGCCACCATGCAGTTGGTGGAAGGGGTGAGTGCTGATGCTCTAAGATGGCATGCCAGTCAAGAGGCTGCTTTGTCCTGGATGGTGTCAAGCGCTTTGAGTGCTGTTGGAGCTACAAAGTGGGAATATCCCATTTCATTCCTGACTTGATGCCTTGTAGATGGTGGATAGGTCTTAAGAAGTCAAGAGGTGACAGACTTGCTGCAGACATCTCTCAACTTCTCTTACAGCCACAGTATGTATGTTGTTGGTCCAGTTCAGTTTCTCCTCCATGGTAACACCTGGGATATTGCTCATTGTGGACTCAGTGGTGGTAATGCCATTCAAAGTTAAGATAGACAAGCAGGAGGCTGGAAGAACACAGCAAGCCAGGCAGCATCAAGAGCTGGAGAAGTCAATGTTTCAGGTGTAGCCCTTCTTCCAGCCTCCTGTTTCTCGACCTTGGATTCCAGCATCTGTAGTTTTTTTTTGTCTCCATTCAAAGTTAAGAGGCAGCGGTTAGATTCTCGTTTATCAGAGATGGCCATTCCTTGGTACTTCACAACCACAACATGAAATACTCCGTTGCATATGGACACAAACTGCTTCAGTATGGGAGGAGTCACAAATGGCACTGAATAGAGTGGATCGATGAGGCGTTAACTGGTCGGGTCAGATTTACCATGCTGTACACGTGCAGGACACAGCTGGGCAATTTTTTCTTTGCTGGTGGTCAGAGAAGTGGTAAAAGCAGCGATTCCAAAAAGTCTGCATTTAACTACTTGAGAATGCTTTCAAGTTTAAAAAAAACACTTGTACACTGAAAGGAGAGTGGCCCGTTCTCCCAGTTCAGCTTACTCTAGTTTGGTTTTAGCAGTCTGGCTGTTCACTGAAAGCAGGCAGTCAGTTTGAGGCTGCTGGCCCAAGAAACAGCTACATGGAAGAAGGTGTTCATGCTGAATCTTTGTGCCATCTCTCTGACATCTCTCCTGTCCGACCCTGTGTTTGATTTTACCATTTATTGCAAAGAGGTGTTTATGGCAATTGTTGCAAGTATTTGGAACAGCATAATTAAGTTGGGATAGGCTGTTGGGTTTTTGGAGTTATCCTGTAGGTCTGTCCTCTTTTATTTGTGTTTCATTTGGTGATCTTGCAAATAAGTTCTGTTTTGTTTAAAACTAAGTGGTTGGGCTAGCTGCATCCCTCCTGGAATATCCACTTTATACCTGCCCCAGCAAAGTTAGGGTCTGGGCTACTTTCTTGAACTGTTTTGGGAGTGTCTGGTACCTGAGTACAGTGAAAAGATTTGTTTATTTTGTGAGCGGTACAGGCAGATCACAACAAACAAAGACATATAGACCTTCGGGTGCTTAGACAGAGTGAGGCATACAGATTACACTGCAAAGCAAGATCAACACTATTTGAAGTTAGAGAGGTCCATTCAGCAGTCCAATAACAGTGTGGAAGAAGCTGTCCTTGAACCTGTTGGTGAATGTGAATGCCCTACCTGATGCAGGAGGATGTAAGAGAGCATCACTGGGGTGGGAGGGGTCTTTGATGATGTTGGCAATTTCTCTGCGGCAGCGAGAGGTGTAAGTGGAGTCCGCGGATGGAAAGTTGGCTTCTATGGGTCTGGGCTGTGCAGACCACCCTCTGTAGTTTCTTACAATCCTGGGCAAAGCAGTTGCAGTACCAGGCTGTTATCCACCCGCATAGAATGCTTTCTGTAGTGTAAGTATTCCTGGTTATGCAGCCCAGATAATGCACCTTAATCTTTTAAGACTCCAGGGCGCCAACGAGAAGCCCCATCTCTCTGGGACTCCTAAATAAACAGGGGACACAGTGATGGATGAGACAGCAGAGCTAAGCCCCTTTTGCCTTCTCACGTGGAGTCAACGAATGGAGGGGGAGTGGGTTGGGTTCTCGGATCGCTGTGATCCCAACCCAGACCTTCCCCTCTCCGGGAGCTGTGCACCACCCCGTTCTCTCCTCACTGGTGTGTGCTTTCCGTGACTCCGATACTGGCATCTCGAACACAGAAGGCATGCACCAAGCTCTGCAAATCTCTCCACCTCTGCCTTCAGTTATTTCATTCCTTACAACATCCTTGATGGATCAGGGTAGGAGCAAACCACAGCAGGCGCTGGAATCTACACAGAGAACAAAGAATGCTGGAGATCAGAGTGGATCAGGCAGCGTCCATGGAAAGAGAGGAGGCTAAGGTTTCAAGTGTAGATAACTCAAGCTTGTTCTCACCCAGGCTATTCACTCTCCACCTCTCTTGCTGCTAACGCTTGTTAATTGTTGCTTCTGTGATGTGCCTTGGGACAACCTCTGGAGAGGCTAATGGAAAGTTCCCCACTTGAATTGTCAGGGGAGATTTCCAGAATTTTGACCCAGTGACACCAAAGGAAGAGTGATAAATTTCCAAGTCAGGATGGTGATTGGCTGGGATGGGAACTTGCAGGTTGCTGTGTACACATGCATCTGCTGCCCTTATACTTCTAAGGATTAGAGGCCATGGGTTGAAAGATGTTGTTAAAACAGCCTTAGTAAATTGTTACACTGCATCTTGTAGGTGGTACACACTGCAGCCACCGTGCAGTTGGTGAAAGGGGTGAGTACTGAAGCTCTAAGGTGGCGTGCCAGTCAAGATGGCTGCTTTGTCCTTGGGACCACGTTAATGGCGCTATGTAGATGCAAATTGATGTAAGGAGCCAAGATTTCTTAACCACCTCCTACTGCAAAGGGACCAAGTACAATTTTAGTCCCCTGACTTGAGGAAGGTTGTAGTTGAATCGGAGGCAGATCAGAGGTGGAGGGGTTCACTGGATTGATTCCAGAGATGAAGGGTTTGACTCGTGATGAGAGATTGAGCAGTTTCAGCCATTATGCTCTAGAGTTTGGAAGAGATACACAGAAAAGGGGGAGGGGGAGCGCACTGCATTATCCTCCCTGTGATTCCCAGGAACTTTGTTCCAACGCTGTACCTGGGCTATGTGCAAAACGTGAGGCCAGTGTGACTCAAAAATGATGTGTTCACCGAGCTGAGTGACTTCCTTCAGTATAACCTGTAGCCTCAGGGAGAAGGCTGTGCAGTCAGCTGTCACGAAGTGAACGGTTCTGATTCTAGAACTTACCGGTCAAGAGTGGGTGACATATTCAACATCCACCAGTGTTGTCCTCTGATGTATTCACGAGGCCATTCCTGCTAAGTGAGGTGAACACATTGGGTCTGTCTCCACACAAGAAGGCAGGCACAGAGAATGGAATAAGCTGCCAGAGGAAGTGGTGGAGGCTGGTACAATTGCAACATTTAAGAGGCATTTGGATGGGTATATGAATAGGAAGGGTTTGTTGGGATATGGACCAGGTGCTGGCAAGTGGGACTAGATTGGGTTGGGATATCTAGTCGGCACGGACGGGTTGGACTGAAGGGTCTGTTTCCATGCTGTACCTCTCTATGACTCTATAAATACTAAGGAATGGGGTGACTGGTGAACATGAGGAACCACAGGAAGTTACAATTAAAAAAAGGTTAGAAAAACTCATTGTATAAAAGGTTGCTGCACCTGTTAATGGACTACACAGATAGGGCTGGGAGTGGAGCTAACTAGGTAGCCCTATTGGGAGCTGGTATAGATACGATGGGTGGAATGGCCTCCTTCCGTACTGCAAAATTCGATGATTCTATTGAGGTAGACAAGACACAAAAGGTTAGATCGATACATCGATAAAGTCGATGTAGAGCAGATGCTCCCTCATGTAGGGCAATTTGGAATGAGAGGTCATATCTTTAGGATGGGGGCGCAGATTTAAAACAGAAGTGAGGGAAGATCACTTCTCTCAAAGGGCAGTACACTTGTGGAATTGACTGGAGCGGGGTGGATACTGGGACATTGAGTCAATACGGGGGAGAGATGGACAGACATTTAATTAATAATGGGCTGAATGGGGATTGAAAAGGAAAGTGGAATTGAGGTTGAGTTGAGATCAGCCGTGATGGTACTAAGCGGTCGATCAGGCTCTGGGGCCTGCTCCTGCTCCTAGGTCATCAGATCTTTTGTCAGGTATCTCTTTGTGTGGTCCTGCTAGGTACATGTCAGCTGGCCTGTTGCTGTTCAGGTAACGACATGGGTTCTTTAGCTTCCAGATGAACGTGCAGACAGGTCCTTGCATTGATCTCCAACCTGATGGCCGATACCCTCCTCAGAGTGAAGCAGCCCCTCAGCACTGCGATGAATTGTCATCTGCACTTCAAAGCATTGGTAGTGGAGATGGGAACTGGGGGGATCTAATCGTTGGGGACTTCAGGGTACAATTTTGTGACTTAGAGGTTTTGTGCAGTCTTTTCTGAATGAAATCCAGTTGGTAACACATTTTAACAGACTTCCCTGTAAATTCTGAGCGCAAGGACAAAAATTGTGGGCTTGGAGTGCAGGTTCATAGCTCCTTAAAAGTGGAGCTGCAAGTCGACACGATAGTGAAGAATGCATTTGGTACACTTGCCTTTATCAGGCAGTGCATTGGGTACAGGAGTTGGGAGATCATGTTCTGGCTGTACAGGACATTGGTTAGGTTACTTCTGGAACACCCCGTTCAATTCTGGTGTCTCTGCTCCAGGAAGGACATTGTGAAACTTGAAAGGGTTCAGAAAAGATTTACAAGGATGTTGCCAGGGTTGGAAAGTTTGAGCTATAAGGAGAGGCTGAATAGGCTGGGGCTGTTTTCCCTGGAGCATCAGAGACTGAAGGGTGACCTTATAGAGGTTTATAAAATCATGAGGGGCATGGATAGGGTTAATAGACAAGGTCTTTTTCCCAGGGTGGGGGAGTCTAGAACTAGAGGGCATAGGTATAGGGTAAGAGGGGAAAGATTTAAAAGAGACCTAAGGGGCAACTTTTTCACACAGAGGGTTGAGTGTACATGGAATCAGCTGCCAGAGGAAGTGGTGGAGGCTGGTACAATTACAGCATTTAAAAGGCATCTGGATGGGTATATGTATAGGAAGGGTTTGGAGGGATATGGGCCAAATGCAGGCGATGGGACCACATTAATTTCGGCAATGGGACCACATTAATTTCGGATATCTGGTCGGCATGGACAAGTTGGATTGAAGGGTCTGTTTCCGTGCTGTACATCTCTATGACTGACAGAGTTCTGTGCACTCTGAAGGCCTCAAATGGATGCGAATGTCAGTCCATATTCCGTTCAGTTTGCCTCTTCTTCCTGCTGAGGATGAGCTTGCTGTACTTTCTCTCACATGGAAAAACGTGTTAGGTACAGAGAGACAGTGAGAGAGTCAGGCAGAGTGGAGAGAGAGAGAGAGAGAGACAGAGAGAGAGAGAGAGAGAATCAGTTTGTGCAGTAATTTCAGGCCATATCAAATGTCAGAATGGTGAGAGTTCATTGAGGGAGGCAGCTTGCTGTCAGATGTCCAACCATGTGGCCAGTTAACTTCACAGGATGTAGCAGCCAGTAATTGCACTCTGGTCCTGTTGTTGCCATGTATAATTGGTTCACGCATCAATTTCACACTGAGTTCCTGAGAGTCACAGACCCCCGTGAAAGAGACAAGGTTGTCGGAAGCATCAGTTGAAGGAAAGTTCTATGAATCAATTTCCTGCACATTGTCTTGTCATATCACTGTCATTGTCCAGCATGATAACACAGCCAGATTCATGAACACATCAATGACACCCCTTTGACAGGCCTCGATGAATTTTTCAATCATCTTCCCTTGTGCTGTGCTGGAGATTTCATCATTATTCTATGAAGCGATAGAGGTGACTGGTTTAGGGCATCCGTAGAATAATTCATGCAGTCACAGACTTCCCAAAAGACTGGTTAAAATATTCACCTTAAATGGAATGGAATTTGAATTTTCAAGTCACTATGCATCACTAATTCTTGTTGTATCATATTAACTCACTCTTCTCATTCATTCTGTTCCAGGCCTTTTGCTTTGTCTTCATGTTTAGAGCTCTCACCTCTTCATCTGTAGGCTTGAGTCCCAGTCTAGAGGGACAAATTCCAGGTGGAAGCTTGATGTGGAGTGAGCAGCTCTGTATGGCTGGAGGTACCATCTTTCAGGAGAGACATTAAAGCAAAGTGAGATCTGTCCTTTCAGGTTGCCATGAAATGTCACTCAATAGGGTTTGTTGAAGAGCCAAACTGAATGCTAGATCTCAATGCACGGGCCACCTCATTCAGGAGAAACTGACCTGGAGGATCTTCTTAATCAAGGGACACAATTCTTTGAGAACACCCACTGGCAAGAGGAAGTACACAAAAGGAATGGGAGAAAGGATCGTCAGCGATCTCAAAGCCAAGGACCACATCCCACCTACCAAATGTGTGATTGGAGCCAGGATCAGACTCATCAGCCTCACAGGAAGCCACATAAACAATGACCGGTGAACACTGATTTTCCGAGGTGGACGATCATACTTGTCAGCAAGTGATTGCCAATGACAACAATGGAACCAACATCACTAAAGCAGCTCATGTGGTCATTACTACTGCTGTTGTTTGCTGTGTGTGAGTTGTTGTAAGAGGTGATGGCTCTGAGAAGGGGTAACCCCAGAGACTGCAGTGAGCTTTGCCCAATCTGACCATGTCATGAGGAGTTGGGAGGGGGGAAAAGGCTGCTCCCAAAGTAGATGGGCCTCTTATAACAGTCTCCTCTTTGTTGTTGCCAGGACATCTCTCTTACTAATGTAACATGTAAATGATTGTTACCCTCCAATAAACTGCACCTTGGCGAAGGGTGGCGCCTCTTTGCGTTAGACTATCAAGCTTTCTTTGAGCATACATGACTAAGTAGACCTTGTACACCCTGTTGGGAAAGGAGAAGGGGGTAGTAATCTACCCATTGCCTGTGGTTAGCATCAGTTATTCACTCAACACAAACTCCCTGCATTGCAATAGTGACTACATTTAAACAGCACTTGCTTGGGTTCCAAGTACTTTAGGACCTCAGGCAATTATGTAGAGCGTGCCATAATGTTAATCTTGGGGATGTATGGGTGCAGTGGTAAGCCCCTACTTCTGGACTTAGGAGGCCTAGATTCAAGCCTGTCCATCATCTACAAGGCCCAAGTCAGGACTGTGATGGAATACCCCCCCAACTTGTCTGGATGGGGGCAGCTCCAACAACACTCAAGAAGCTTGACACTATCCAAGATAAAGCAGCCCGCTTGATTGGCACCACATCCACAAACATTTACTCCCATCACCACCAATGCTCAGTAGCAGCAGTGTGTACCATCTACAAGATGTATTGCAGAAATTTACCAAAGATCCTCAGACAGCACCTTCCAAACCCACAACCACTTCCATCTAGAAGGACAAGGGTGACAGGCGCCTGGGAATATCACCCTCTCCAAGGCACTCACCTTCCTGACTTGGAATTATATCTTCATTCCTTCACTGTCGCTGGGTCAAAATCCAGGAATTCCCTCCCCAAGGGTATTATGGGTCAACCCACAGCAGGTGCACTGCAGCGGTTCAAGAAGGCAGCTCACCCCAACCTTCTCAAGGGGCAACTAGGGATGGGCAATAAATGCTGGGCCCAGCCAGTGACACCAACATCACATGACTGAATACATTTTCAGAAGTCCCACTTGCTCCAGAGGTGTGTGACAGCAACTCTGGACAGGCCGTTAAAAAGTTAGAATATAATGAAAGCCTTTCAGTACACCCCTTAACCCCGAATTCCACATCCCCATAACTACCCTGAGCTTTTACCTCCCATCTCTTGGCTTTATTTTTACATTACTCCGATTTTGGAATACCGACCAAGGTGTCAGAGTAGCGGAAAATAACATCTGAGATTCTTGAGGGATGGTGAGAACTTGTGACTGACTGATACAGAGCAGAGAAGGTGGCGGTGGGAGCTCAGAGATTAAGGATAGATGTTTACCAGCAATTGCAATGAAGGTAGGGATTTCAATGGACATCAGTCAGTCAGACACATAGAAGATAATCACCTTAGGAGCTGAACTCAAGGTCTGGTGACCATCATTAGAGGAAATGATAAAAGGGTTTAATTAGATTTTCATTTAGCCTTGATTAAACTCATTAACTTCATTGCTTAGTGTCGTTTCCAGCCACAGCAAATAATTTCTGGATGCTTTTGCTACATAAACTCATGCACTATTAAAATGTGATGGTATAATGAGATGTCTTTATGCAATGCCTTCCTGTCACTTTACTGTCAAATACTGAGCTGCACATAGTAACATTCAGCTGATCCTCACTCTCCTGACTTGTCAAATAGTTGACAATAGAAGGAGCAGAACATAACTTGGGCAGATTCTGTCAGCACTGTTAATCTCTACAGAGCAAAGGAACAATAAATGGAGAAGACAAGGGGACAGTGCTGGAGAGAGAAGAAATAAGGATGGGTGAGACAGCAATAAGGAGGGTGAGAGACAGGGAGATTTGAGAAAGAAAAAGGGGGAAACAAGGGGAGGGATAAATGAAAGGTGGGGAGGAATGTGGGGGGAGAGAGAGGAGTGGAATATGGGGGGGGGGGGGTAATGAGTGTATTACCGACAAAAAGAGGGACTTTTTTTTCCATTTATCTTGTAGTTTTAGTTAGTTACTCAAATTTCTTTTCCTTTTTGAAAGGGGCTGTTGTGTGTTTCTCCAATTCTCTCAACATACACCTGCACACATCCAGACATCCTCGCTCTCACACTCAGTCTCAAACGCACACACTCATTTTATCTCTCACACACAATTCACTTTCTCACACACACACACACGCACTCTCTTTCACACACTCAGTCTCACACAAACTCTCACACACATTCTCTCGTGCACACATGCTCTCTCGCACACACATACTGTCTCACACAATCTCTCTCGCACACACATACTCTCTTGCACACACATACTCTCTCTCTCTCACTCTCTTGCATACACGCACGCACACACACACACTCTCTCTCTCCCTCACATGCATTCTCTCACGTGCACTCACATTCCCACACTGTCTCAGACACATGCACACACATTCTCTAACACAGACAATCTCTCACGAGGAAGAGAAAATAAATACAGAAAAGGAAGCTTACAATTAGGAATGCTTAAAAAATCAAAGAAATGGCCATTCATAAAGATGACTTTTGTTGAAGTCCACAGTGTCAGTATTGGTGGAGGGTGTTTTTCTTCTGTGTGGATGCAGATAGGTGAAAGTGACTAAATAGTTCCTTTTCATTGTGCTCGGAGGCAAAACAATATGAAGTCAGTTCAATTGTCAATGAGCGTTCTTCTGCAAAACAGTGTTTTGAAGAAGTAGAGATGTGAGGCAGACTGAGTTCAGTTGGAGTGGAGGCTGTGATGTTCTCACGCCTTAACTTCTTTGCAGAGTAGCATTGACAGTAATTAGATCCTGACCAGACTGAACTGAAAACAAGTGAAGAGAATGTACAATTAAAACTGTTATTGTTTGGGAGACCAGCGGTTTTGGTCATTTAATAGGGTTCCACATGAATCAGTTTCAACTTAATGAGGCAGTTCCCAAGTAAACAATTGGTCTCTGTCCTTCAGGCCAGGACCATTGTTCCTTTGTATGAGATCAATGGTGAGCCATTAGCACCAGAGAGACAGAGAGAGAATGAGGAACAGTGAGGGGGAAGAATGAGGGCGGGAGAAGGAGGGAACACATTCAGTGAAAAAAAAATGGTAAAATGAGGAGACAAAGATATGAATTGGAAGAAATGGGTGTCCTTGCATTTACAGCATCTAAAGCTGTGATTTCCGAATAAAGGGCTTCGGCCCGAAACATTGATTTTCCTGCTCCTCGGATGCTGCTTGACCTGCTGTGCTTTTCCAGCACCACTCTGATCTTGATTCTAATCTCCAACATCTGCAATACCCACTTCTGCCTAGTAAAGCTGTGATTTGCCTGGCAGAGGGGGATCAGTTAGCCTTCCAGCTCAGTACTGACCCCATGACTTGTCCGGACTTGTCCTACCTGCCTATCTCCTTTTCCACCTATCCACTCCATCCTCTCCTCCCTGACCTATCACCTTCATCCCCTCCCCCACTCACCCATTGTACTCTATGCTACTTTCTCCCCACCCCCACCCTCCTCTAGCTTATCTCTCCACGCTTCAGGCTCACTGCCTTTATTCCTGATGAAGGGCTTTTGCCCGTAACGTCGATTTCGAAGCTCCTTGGATGCTGCCTGAACTGCTGTGCTCTTTCAGCACCACTAATCCAGAATCAGTTGGTTGAATGGCTAGTCTGTAACATACAGCAATGACAACAGCATGAGTTTAATTCCCAGAGACTCTTTGGTCCAACTTGTCCATGCTGACCAGATACCCTACATTAACCTAGTCCCATTTGCCAACATTTGGCCCACATCCCTCTCATCCCTTCCCATTCAGGACTCTCCTTCTCAACCCCTCCCCTCACCTGAGGTATGCTGACCCTCAGGTTAAACCAACAACTTAATTTGTTATTATTGTCACTTGTACAGTGACACAGTGAAAAGTATTGTTTTACGTGCTAACCTGACACATCGCCCTGCACATAAGACAGCAGGGTAATAGAACAGAATGCAGAATAGAATGATACAGCTACAGAGAAAGTGCAGGGCAAGATCAACTCTAATATACGAGAGGTCAGTTCATAAATCTGATAATCCTCTCTAAGAGTGGCCGGGTGAGATTAAGGTTACTTTAACTGGTGCTGCTGGTATAGTGAGACACAATTATCCCTCCAATTACTCACTATCTAGATTCCAAAAAACAGACAGGAATTCTGGTTGTTCTCGAAATGTTAGCTTGCTTTCTCTCCATGGATACTGCCTGACCCGCTGTGACCTCCAGCATTTGTTGCTTTCAGTACGGGTTCCAGCAGCTGCCGTAATTTGCTCCTACCATCTAGATTCCACTCTGTTTCTAGTGCCTGTCCATTAGCTGTTATTCTTTTTCAAATGTCTCACCCCATTCAAGCCTTGATAAGACTCAACAGGGCTGCAGGAAATCAGAAGCCAGCGTGCGACTCAGCACAAAAGGACTTGAAAGGTCAAGTGGAAACTTCATTGCAATGGGGGATTTTAATTAATAACCAGAGAATGGTTCATCTTTGTAAGTCCTTGGAAATTGCCTTTTAAAATCCAGATGCTATTTGCGCTCACAGTGATTTATCTGCTGATCAGTCTTGTTGCGAATTCAATGGCCCAGTAATTTGCAAACAAAAAAAAAATCTTGCCACTTGAATAAGGCCTGATCGGAGCAGTGTGAATACAGCAGCTCAAGACATCTCCAAACCAATGAGAACAGAGAACTTAAAATTAATCAGTGACCCGAGAGGCTGAATTTTGCAGCCAAGAAGATTCAGGTCTGGAGCAATGTTTGTTTCATTTGGAAAAAAAAACATGGAACACCACTCGGTTAACATCATGATGGGATTAACTAAATACTACAAGGAGTATTTATTCCAGAGAAATCATCTCTTAAAGACAAACCATTTGTAAACGTACTTGTTTAAAAGAGATAAAGTGAAGTATTTCATGCGAAAGTGAGTATAGAAATGTTTTCACTCATCCTTGGTTGATGGGTGCTGCTGGCTGGGCCAGTATCTTTAAGAAGATGGTGGTGAACTGCCATCTTGAACCACTGCAGTCCATGTGCTGTAGGGACACACACACAGTCCTGTTAGGGAGGCGGTTCCAGGATTTTGACCCAGCAACACTGAAGGAATAGTGATAAATTTCCAATTAAGGGGCAGCACAATGGTGGAAGAAGGCACAGTGGCTCAGCGGTTAGCACTGCTGCCTGACAGTGCCCGGGACATGAGTTCGATTCCAGCCTCGGGCACTCTGTCTGTGTGGAGTTTGCACATTTTCCCTGTGTGTGCATGGGTATGCTCCAATATCTTCCCACAATCCAAAGATATACAGGCTAGAGTGCTGTCTGTCTCTCACACACCCAGACACAAATATTTGTACCAAAATGTTGCACAGTCAAATTTAGAAATTTTTTTTCTGACTCATTGGAGCCTGTTGTTAAAATCACTTCTTTATAGAGTCTCTTGAGACCAAGAGGCTGATGCAAACTGTGAAAGAACTGTAACCTGGCTCTCCTAGTTACCTTGATACCCTGGGGTGAGGATACCAGCGTGGCCGAAGGAGCCAAGTTCAAGTTTAACCAATCCTTGTTTTACCTTCAAAATGAACATTGGCATCATTATGTCATTCAAAGTGCTAAAATCAACTGTTCCTCACATCCCTTTAATATCCCAAATCATCTTTGGGAAAGCAAAGTTATCATCAGTGTAGATATAGCAGTATAGGTGAACTTAAAGCACATGGACTGCCATAGTTCAAGTCAGCTCCTCAACACCTTCTCAAGGGCCATTACCATTCCAAAGTCAAAGAAAGGGATAGAAACTGGACAGAACCACTCAGCTTTGACCAAGATCCTGGAAACAACACTCTGCACACCCTTGCTGACCTAGCAAAGTCATGTACTAACATTTGGTGAGGTTGAGAGGAGATTTAATAGAAGGGTAGAACATTATCCCAGGGCTAAATGAAGCCGACAAAAAATATTCCCATTAGTTGAGTGTACAATGATTATGGGACCTAGGTCTCGCGGTATAGTCAAGTAACAGAGTCATAGTCAAGAAATAATCATTCTTGTTGAATAATATGTTGCAGTCAAAGTCCCAGGTGCTACCTTCAGTATCACTGGATAGATGCTGTTCCACTAACAGGACAGGCCCAGCAGAGATGATGGCACAGTGGTAAACTGGATGAGATGGAGTTGCTTTTTAACTTTGATTCCAGACCCCATGAAGTTTCAAGACACCAAGTCAAACATAGGCAAGGAAACCTCCTGCTGAGTATCACCCGCTCCATCCATCCCCAACTCTTCCCCCGTGTTGAACACCTCTTGGAGGAAGCACTGAGAGGGGCAAGGGTGTAAAATGTAGAATGTATTCAGGGTGGGGGCAACGCAATATCTACCACCAAGTGTAGTTTGGCAGCAGTAATACTGATCAGGCTGGTCAGATCCTAACGGACATAGCTGCAAAACTGGGTCTGTAGCAACTGGCGAGGGAACCAACAAGAGAGAAAAACACACATGACCTCATCCTCACTAATCTGCCGGCTGCAGATGCATCTGTCTACAACAGTATCAATAAGGATGACCACCACACGGTCTCTGTGGAGACAAAATCCCACCTTTTTATTGTGAATACCCTCCATCATATTGTGTGACTGTTTATAACGGGGCAGATTTTGACCAGATCTAGCCACTGGAGACTGGGTACCCATGAGGCGCTGTAGGCCACCAACAGCAGCAGAACTGTACTCCAGTCCAATCTGTAACCTCATCCCCCTCTCAACTATTGCCTTCAACACTGGTTTAACGGATATGCCAGGAGTACCACCTGGCATACCAAATAGGGACTGAGGTACTGACTTAGTGAAGTTATAGCACAGGACTGAAAGTAACGATGTCTATCAATGCTGGTAATGTTCAATCACAAGCAAGCAGGCCTCTCATTACTACACTATCACTTCTGCCAAAATGCTAGATCTGACACTTTTCTGTAGTACATTGCACCTGCCATTTATCTACCAGTTCTGCTCATATGTCCATATCCTGTTACGGTCAATAAGTCACATCCTCATTGCTTGTCACTCCTCCGAGACTGGTGCCTTTGGCAAATTTTGAAATATTCCGTCGCACAGAATTACAACCCCCAGATGTGTTTGTATGCACCAGGGAAGCACACAAATTATCGGCTGTCAGAGATCACTGAGGAGGCTGAAAGTACCCATTGCAAGCCGAGTGACAGCAACCTGCATTTATGTGGCACCTTTTTGGGAAGCAAAGCATCCCAAGGCACATTGCTGCAGGGATTGTCAAGCAAAACCTGACAGGGAACCACTGAGTGTCACACCAGCTTATCTCTGTCTGTCAACAAACCATGAACAGGCAGTCTCTGGGATGTGTGGTGCTGCAAATTCCCGGCAAAGAGCTTATGCCCAAAACATTGATTCTCCCGCTCCACGGATGCTGCCTGACCTGATGTGCTTTTTCCAGCGCCACACTTTTCGACTCTGACTCTCCAGTAACTGCAGCCCTCACTTTGTCTCAGCCCATGGGATGTGAATGGGTTCTATACCCAAATCGATTTGCTCGCTAGGCCGGTACACAACGCAGGACAATATAAAGGAGCTGTAGCTAAGTTCAGGAAATGTTCATATGTCGGGTGTTAGATTTACAGCCTTTGAGGGTGGCACGGTGACTCAATAGATAGCACTGCTGCCTCACAGCGCCAGGGACCCGGTTTGATTCCAGCCTCGGACAAGGAGTGGAGCTTGTACATTCTCCCTGTGTCTGTGTGGGTTTCCTCTTGTAGTCCAATTATGTGCAGGTTAGTTGGATTGGCTTAATTGCATTCATTCCTGATGAAGGGCTTTTGCCCAAAATGTCGATTTTCCTGCTCCTCGGATGCTGCCTGACCTGCTGTGCTTTTCCAGCACAGTGGACTCCCTCCACTGTGATTGGTTAGAGCCTCCAAAGTATGCAAAGATTCTTCCTCTAAATGGTGATGTGGACAGCTGCAATGTTTAAGGTTAACAAGGAGTATGAGTCACTATGTCACAGCAGAAAGCTAAGCACACAATAGGGTGTGATGCAAGACTTTTAAAGACATGGATTGTCTTCAGAAACAAAATGCCCCACAAACGCTAATGAGTTACACCAATTCCCCTTTTGCTGTCAAGGTTTAACACATTCCCTGCTGCCAATTAATTTTGACAAGTCATTCAGGTAGCATCAATATTCTCTTTATTTCAGTGGAAATAAAGGCCACGAAGTACTGAATGCAGTAAACATGAAGGGATGGACCTTGGATTAACTGGTCTCCGTTGAGAGGAGTGTTGCGCTTTGGGAGCCTTGGTCAAGAAATTGTGGACTGGGGCATCACAGGAGGTCAACGTAATTCACAGGCTTGTAACCTGTCTTATATCCAGCAGGAGCTGCCTATCAAGCTCTTAGTTCCATCAAAGTGAGATCAGTCAGCTGTGTCTAGCACTGTGTTACACAGGGGAGGGGGCAGGTTATCAGACTCCACGTTTGGTTCGCAGCCAACTAGATCTTAACTCAGGCAAGCGAGGTATATTAATTGTGTGTCCACAAATCTCAGGCAAAGTAATTGAGTCTTGATTAAATCCATCTCTTGAGTCAGATACCTTCCTTGCTTCTAATTTCCTTTCCAGGTTCTCTGTGGAAGACTTAACGCACAATAAAGAACGAGACACATCCCCTGCCTGAAAGTAGAAGACATTTCCAAAACAACGATTAATTTCTCCTGCATCAGGAAGACACATATTCTTCTAGCTTCGAAACCTCCTCAAGCACTAGCAGCTATAATGGGCATAGAGAAAAGCTCTGTTATTTGTGAAAGCAACATGCAATTAGGACAGAGTCAGACTTGTGATGGTTTGTTGAAGGAAGATCAATAGAAATCATTCAAAAAGCTTGCCTTTTATTTCAGAATCCAATTCTTGCAGGATTTTAGATCACATTTTTCCATCTTAGACTCCAACTCCACACAGAATCAGTTATGTTTAAACCAGAAATTATTCTGCTAATGCAAGGAGACGGCCTTCCGAAAGCTAGGGCTCAGGTAGCTCAGTGTAGGAAAAGCACAGTTTGCATTTGTATGAGATCTTTCATGCTTACATGACATTCTAAAGTGCTGCAAAACTGATCACTTACGTGTAAATTGAAGTTGCTGGCTTTACCTTAAGAGTTTGTTCAGTTTCCCTGTTGTATCCACTCTTGTCCGCACAGCTTCCTAGAATCCCTACAGTGTGGAAACAGGCCGTTAGGTCCAACAGTTTCTCACAGACCCTCCAAAGAGCATCTCACCCAGACCCATTCCCCATTACTTTACATTTACCTCAGACTAATGCACCTAATCTACTCATCCCTGAAAACCACGGGCAATTTAGCATGACCAATTCACCCTAACCTGCACATCGTCGGACTGTGGGAGGAAACCAGAGCACACAAAGGAAACCCACACAGACACAGGAAATGTGCAAGCTCCACACAGACAGTCCTAAGGCTGGAATCAAACCAGGGTTCCTGGCTCTGTGGGGCAGCAGTGTCTCCCCAGCTTACAAGAACCTCACAACTGTACCTTGCCTGACACAGCAGTGTCTGCAGCTCAGACTCAGTTCCACAACTCAGATCTGAAGTAGCCTCCAATGGCAAAAAAAAACACTCCACAGATGTGTTCACTCTGGGTCACCTTGATGTCCAGCAGATCCCACACATTGTAGCAGCAACACATCACCAAAGCAAAAAAAAAAATTCAAGAGGAAAATGGAAATTTATCAAACTTAAATCAGAATATTCTTCATGTAGAGAGGGTTGCATATATGGAATGGGGTGCTAGAGAAAGTGGTTGAGGCAGGTACAATATCAACATTTTGATAGCTACATGGATGGGAAGGGTTTAGAGGGATAGGGACCAAATGTGGGCAGCACGCTGGCATAGTGGTTAGCACTGCTGCCTCACAAGCCAGAGACCCAGGTTCAATTCCCACCTCAGGCAACTATCTGTGTGGAGTTTGCACATTCTCTCCGTATCTGTGTGGGTTTCCTCTGGGTGCTCCGGTTTCTTCCCACAGTCCAAACATGTGCAGGTTAGGTGAACTGGCCATGCTAAATTGCGTGTAGGGGAATGGGTCTGGGTGGGTTGCTCTTTGGAGGGTCGGGTTGGGCTGAAGGGCCTGATTCAACACTGTAGGGAATCTAATCTAATCTTAAAACAAAATTGGAACTGCCAACATGGTAAGTTTGGGCCAAATGGCCTGTTTTCATGCTGAATTACTCTATGAGTCTATGTTGTTTCCGGTAGCTATGACATATCTCTGCTCCTAAAGGTCTTTGCCTGCCCCCAGACTACCCTGACCCCCTCAGCATGGACCATCCATGAATGAGGAGTTGGGGTCTGGAATCCTCCTTTCAATACTTAGTGAATCAAAATGGCCTGTTTTATTAACAGTAGAAGAGGATAAACCACAAGTGGATCTTAACAAGAAGACACACTTAACAATAAAATGCTGTCTATTGCATGATGGGTACAAGTTACATTGGTTAGTTGGGCATAGCCAGCACAATAATTAATTATAAGCAAAATAATGCAGATGTTGAAAATCTGAAACCAACACAGAGAAACCTTGAGAAACTCAACAGGTCTTGCAGCACCTATGAAGAGAGAGAAACAAAATTAATAATTTGAGTGTGGGCATGATTCCTCTTCAGATCTCCAGATAATAACCAAATAATTCAGCAGTGAACAATGACAGATACATCTCCATCTGACACCCTTTCATGTACAACCTCATCAGATTGGGTGATCAAAACGCAGTCTCTAGCATTAACCCTTTCAGAACCATTACCTTGTGCAACAGAGGTCTACCCCAAATTTGAGGTCATCAGAGGCAACTGAACAACTATAACCTAATCCCCACCTTTTAACCTCCAACAGCCATGAAACCAGTCATGAGAGAAAAGTCACTCCAACGCCAATAAGAGATCAAAAAGAAAATGTTCTCTGACTTGCTCCAATGGAACAGAACCATGACAGGAGATCAGGCAAGCCAAGCGTACATTAGCTGTTAATCTATTTCCCTTCTTACACACTGTGATCTTTGCCCTCTGCATCATTTTGTTTAAGAGGCACTGCATTCCTGGAGTAATCCATCGCATGAGGAACTCAGGCTTGGCGACAGCACAAAGTGCTCTATAAATAAAAGCATTTCTATCTGTCAAAGAAACTCGCTAATTATCAGAAGTGTCTGATATAAACTCAGGCCGATGGTATTTAAGCTTCCCTCTGAGTTGAAGTTACTTCTTCACAGACCGCGAGGCAAAGCTGCCTGTGCATCAGCCGTCATAGGAGCATTTATTACAAACTGGGCAAATGCATGGAGAGGGAGAATACCCCACTGAACCATTTCTAAAACATTGCAGAGATAGAAAGGAAGAGGCCCTGCATTTATATAGCACCTTTCATGGCCTCAGAGCCTCTTGTGACTAATTAAGTGCTTTGGACATTTATTGGCTGCTGCACTGCAAAGATTAGTAATCTGAGCTCTGCTTACTCTGATCTGCCTGGACTGATTGTAAACAAAGCTTTTCACCGCACCTCAGTACACGTGGCGATAAATAAAACCAAATCAAAAAGAATTTTTCCAGAACAGCAATGCGATAAGTCGGCTTTTGTGATGCTGCTTGAGGGAGAAGCATTGGGTAGGGCACTGTGCAGGACAGTGGTTGGCACTGCTATCTCACAGCAGTACAGAGCCGGGTTCGATTCCAGCCTCAGGTGACTGTCTGTGTGGAGTTTGCACATTCTCCCTCAGTCTGTTTCCTCTGGGTGCTCTGGTTTCCTCCCACAGTCCAAAGATGTGCAGGTTAGGGTGGATTGGCCATGCTAAATTGCCCATAGTGTTCAGGGATGTGTAGGTTGGATGGATTAGCCATGGGAAATGCAGTGTTACAGGGGTAGGGTAGGCGTTTAGGTCTGGGTAGGATGTTCTTCAGAGAGTCCGTGCGGACTCAATGGGCTGAATGGCCTGCTACCACACTGTAAGGATTCTATGGCATCCATAGGCTTTGTCAAAATTACCTTGGCTTTCATTTGGACGTATGTATAACGATACAAGCAGATATACACAAGGTTTTGGTGGTTTTCTGTATTATTTATCGAGGTACAGAGATTGAAAAACATTGCCAGAGGTTAGCAATGATACAAAACTGCAGCACGTTTGTTCAGTCATGTGTACAATTGGTTGCCACATTGATATGTGATGGCTACTCATGCTCCAGCCTGCCAGCTTACGTTACAATTACAGAAGCAATTTACATTTATATTGCACCTATGCACAGTAAAATCTCCCAAGGTGTTATCACAGGGCCGTAATCAATAAATACCTTTGACACTGAGCTGCAGTCGGGCAGATGATGACAAACCTTATCAAATAGGTTGGTTTGAAGGTGCATCTTTAAAATAAAAGAGGAAAGAAGGGGATTCAGGAGGGAATTCCAAAACTTAGGGTCCAGGCAGCTGGGGATATGGCCCCTGATGAGAAAAGGATGGAAATTAGGATTGCATGGCAACCCAGATTTAGAGGAGCACAGAGATCTGAGAGTTGCAGACCTTGTAATGAGAGCGCCTTAGTTCATTACATTGTTCACATTAATTAATCAATCCATTTTTGTTTTTTCCTGTGATAGAGTATTAATTTCCCAACACATGCTTTATGAAAGAAAGAGACATATGCCAGCATTAGCTGGCTACAGGATGCTAACTCTGTGTGTTCCATTAACATCAACTAATTACTGAGAGAGCAGGTGGACACTTAACCTGCAATAGTTGCCAAAAGCCAGGAGGAGTCCTATCCAATATCAGGCTTACACAGATGACCTTCACCTTTGGACTGCGTGGTGGCTCAGTGGTTAGCACCGCTGCCTCACAGCGCCAGGGACCCAGGTTCGATCCCAGCCTCGGGTGTCTGTCTGTGTGGAGTTTGTACTTTCTCCCAGTGTCTGCGTGGGTTTCCTCTGGGTGCTCCGGTTTCCTCCCACAGTCCAAAGATATGCAGGTTAAGTGGATAGGCCATGGGAAATTGCCCATATCATCCAGGGATGTGTGGGTTAGCCATTGGAAATGCAGGGTTGCAGGGATAGGTTAGGAAGATGGGGTGGGTCTGGGTGGAATGCTCTTCATAGGGTCAGTGTGAACTTGATGGGCCAAATGACCTTCTTCTACACTGTAGGGATTCTATGAAAAATTCTAAAATCACCCCTCCCCTCCACTGCCTCTGCCCCATATATTCTACCAGAAATCCTGCGAGTTTTTCAAAGATGGAATCTGCTGAAGAATGTGTTTAATAACCGTCTGTTGTTACAAAAACAGATCTCATGCAGGCATATATGATTGTATTGACTGCCACTCGTACTAATTATCTCAGTTCATGTCATATATATTGTGTGCCTTGGAACAGGTTATTGTAAAGTGAACCTAACCCTGAGGAAATATTTTTAAAATCAATTTGACAAAAGGGTTTGAAAAAAAACACAAGTGTTACAATCAGTAGCAATAATTCTGCTCCATCACAAGAGGATTTTTAACAGCCAGAAAAAAAAGAAGTTACTCCAAGATGGGAAAAATATGCACAGATCCCCACTTTCTTCCCTCAGTCCCTTTGAAAGAATTGATTCTATTGTATCACTTCAATGGCAGGGGATAATGAGCAAAGGTCCCACTGGGCAGAACTTATTGCATGTCCTGCCAGTGGCCTTCATTAGGATGGTGAACACATGCATAATTAAGCCCCACTTCAATGGAGTGGGAATGAGATGAAAGGGCAGAAACACCCTGCAGAAATAAGACTACAGAACTGATTAGTCTGCAACCTGAACCATCTCAATTCTTCCTGATTGCCAACAGTCAGAATATTCACCCCTGCTGTGTTCAGTATTCCTTTGCAATTAATAGCAACTAGGCACAGAGCTAACAGTCCATCCCAGTTGACTTACCTGCTTACTCAGTATTGCTGTCCTCCAAGGTGGACAAGCAGGAGGCTGGAAGAACACAGCAAGCCAGGCAGCATCAGGATGTGGATAGGTCAATGTTTCGAGTGTAGCCCTTCTTTGGGAATTAAACCCGAAACGTCCATTTCTCCACCTCACAAGCCTGACTGACCTGGTCAACCCATTGTCTCTGCCTGCTCCTAACCCACCAAACTTATCTGCTCATACCTTGACACCGTCCTGCTCCCCCCCCCCCCAGTCCAGGAACTCCCCACATGTATTTGGGACACCACCCATGCCCTCCACCTCCTCCAAGACTTTCAGTTCCCCGGCCCCCAGCGCCTCATCTTCACCGTGGACATCCAGTCCCTATCCACCATGACAAAGGCCTCCACAACCTCTCAGTTTCTTCCTCTCCCACCGACCCGACCAGTACCCCTACACTGACACCTTTATTCGATTGGCTGAACTGACCCTCACCAACTTCTCCTTTGTATCCTCCCACTTCCTCCAGACCAAAGAGGTGGCCATGGGTACCCATACGGGCCTCAGCTATGCCTGCCTCCTTGTCAGATACACAGAACAGTCTATCTTCTGCAGCTACACCCGCACCATTCCCCACGTTTTCCTCCACTACATCGAAGACTGTGTCAGCACCTCCTCCTGTCCCACAAGAAGGTTGAACAGTTCATCACCTTCACAAACAACTTCCACTCTGATTTCTGGACCATCTCAGACACCTCTCTCCCTTTCCTGAACCGGTTCATCTTCATTTCCGGCGATGGGCTCAACACGGACATCTATTTCAAACCCACTGACCTCCACAGCTACCTGGACTACACCTCTTCTCACACCACCTCCCCTTACTCCGAATTCCTCTGGCTCTGTCGTATCTGCTCCCAGGAGGAGCAATTCCACTCTAGGACATCCCAGATGGCCTCCTGTTTCAAGGCCTGCAACTACCCCTCCCACATGGTTAACAATGCCCTCCAGCACATCTCCTCCACTTCCTGAACCTCCAACCTTTAACCCCACCCCTCCAACTGCAACAAACATAGAACACCCCAGTCCTCACCTTCCACCTACCAACCACCAGATACAACACATCATACTCCGCCATTTCTGCCACCTTCAGTCAGACCCTACTGCCAGAGAGATATTTCCCTCCCACCCCTGTCAGCATTCTGCAGAGACTATTCCCTCTGTAACTCCCTCTGTTAGGTCCATGCTTCTCACCAACCCATCCTCCACTCCCGGCACCTTCTCCTGCTACCACAAGAGGTGTAAAACCTGAGCCCGCACCTCCCCCACACCTCCATCCAAGGGCCCAAAGGATCCTTCCATATCCGGCATAGATTTTCCTGCAAATCCAAATACCTCATCTACTGTGTCCATTGCTCTTGTTGTGGTGTCCTCTGCATTGAGGAGACACAATGCCAACTCGCGGAACATTTCAGAGAATATCTCTGGGACACACACACACACCAAAGAAAACCGACCACCTTGTGGCCGACCACTTCAACGCCCCCTCCCAATCTGTCAAGAACATGCAAGTCCTGGGCCTCCTCCACCGCCAAATCCAAGCCACCTGACGCCTGTAGGAAGAACACCTCATCTTCTGCCTTGGGACCCTCCCACCCCATGGCATCAATGTGGATTTCACCAGTTTCCTCATCTCCCCTCTCCCCACCTCAATCCAGATCCAATCCTCCAACTCGACACCACTCTCTTGAACTATCTCCCCTGTCCATCTCCCTTCCCACCTATTCACTCCACCCTATCACCATTAACCCCCCACCTGCATCTAAATGTCACCTTCCCAGCTACCTTCCCCCCAACCCCAGCCCTAGACCCTATTTATCTCCCAGCCCCCACACCCACCCACCACATTCCTGATGAAGCGCTTATGTCCGAAACGTCCATTCTCCTGCTCCTTCGATGCTGCCTGACCTGCTGTGCTTTTCCAACGCCACACCTATCGACTCTGACTCTCCAGCATCTGCAGTCCTCACTTTCTCCTGGTCTCCTGATTGTCCACTTTGGATTCCAGCATCTGCAGTTTTTTTTGGTGTCTGTCCTCGAACTGAAGCTGCACGCTTTGCACTCATCAGGACAAGTGAAAGAGTGCCAAATTTCAAAGGATCATACCAATTTATTCTACAGACAAAAAGATGGTGGATTACTTCTTTCTTGTAATGTACATTGTCAACATTAGTTTAAATCTGGAATTCTTTTCAGCAATATTCAATCTGCAATGATATTCTATGTCTGGACGTATTGGAGTGAATATGTGCACAAGAAGATTTCTCCTTGTCTTGTACAGTTGATTGCATACAGCCTGGAATAGTAGGAAGACTGAGAGAAGTGTATTCACTGACCATTAACGTGGTCACCTTCCCTTGGTGATTTTAAATCAATCCCGGCACACCCCAAAAAGGGAATCCATGCGTGACTTTGGGAACACTGAACAAAAGTCAGTGGGTTTCTTTTTGAAGCACTTTGCTTCTGCGATTTCTTTTACACGTGCACATTTGGCTCAAAGAGGTGGAGTGGGAAAACTATAGGGTTCAGTTCCCCACATGTATACCTCAGCATCTCATTAGAGCCTCAGAAAGATGAATGGTAGCATGGACTGGTTGGGTCGAATGGCCTGTTTTTTGTGCTGCTCATTCTATGTTGTCAGAAGGTGAGGTATTATCCCGCACTGCAACTTTCCAGAAATTGAAGCTGTAGATGACAGCTTTATATGGGTTAGCACGTCTGCCTCACAGTACCAGGGACCCAGGTTCGATTCCAGCCGCAGGCGACTGTCTCCTTGAAGTTTGCACATTCTCCCTGTATCTGCGTGGGTTTCTTCCAGGTATGTCACTTTCCTCCCACGATCCAAAGATGCGCCGGTTAGGTGAATTGGCCATGGGAAATTGCCCCATAGTGTGCAGGCTTGGTGGATTAGCCATAAGGGTTATGGTGAGGGGCTGGGTTGCTCTTCAGAAAGTTGGTGTACACTTGGGCCAAATGGCTTCTTTCAACACTATAGGGATTTAATTCTATGAATGGAGAAATGAACTGAATTATTTGTTTGAAATTGGATTCCTGGACCACATCTCTCTCCTTTCCTCAATATCATGCAAAACTAATTCTTCCCCATTTTGTACTCTTCTTCCAAAATAAAAGGACTAGATCAGACATGTTACTGATGTGGAGTCTTTGAAAAACTGGGGTAGTTCTCCTTAGTATCGTGGTGGCGAGGTGGTGGTATATTAGAGGTGGACAAAATCATGTTGGATTTTACCAGGGGCACACTCACCAGCAGTGGAAGGGTTTGTACTCAGAGCACACAGATGTAATATAATTGGCAAAACAGTACTAGAGGGTGATAGGAGAGAATCATTTTTAAACAGCCCATTGTTATAATGCACGAAAGGGCAGAGGAATCAGATTGAGTAGTAACTTTTAAAAATGCTCTGGATAAATACTTAAAGGGAAAATATTTAACAAGCTATGGAGAAAGAGCAGGACAGTACAATTTTGTTTATGTTTATTCAGTAGGTCTGGCCAGGATAGCATCCCCCCCCCCCCATTCCTGTACTGTCCAGAAGAAGGCAGTGGTGAGCAGCTTTCTTGAATCACTGCTGTCTTTGAGATGTAGGGCCAGCTTGGTGCTTTTTTTAAAGGAAACCCTACAGTGCGGAAACAGGCCCAACAAGTCCACACTGAACGTCGAAAAAGTAACGCCAAGACCCATTCCCCTACACTTACCCCTGACTAACACCCCTAAATTACACATCCCTGAACACTATGGGCAACTTAGCGTGGCCAATTCAACCCTAACCTGCATATCTTTGGACTGTGGGAAGAAACCAGAGCACCCAGAAGAAATCCATTCAGAATGTGCAAACTCCACACTGACAATCTACCAAAGGCTGGAATCAAACCCAGGTCCCTAGCACCATGAGGCACCAGCGCTAAGCACTGAGCTACCTTGACACCCCAGTCTCTCCCAGGATTTTGAGCCAATGACACTGCAAGAACAACTTATGTATTTCCATATCAGGATAGCGACTGCATGACTCAGGGAGGAGATGCGGGTGCGAGTGGATCCGTGTATCTGTTGTCCTCATCTTTCTAGACAGTAGAGATGACCGTGGAAGGAGTGTTGGTAGGTTGCTGCACTGCATCTTGTAGATGGTACACACTGCTGCCACTCTGTGCTGGAGGCGAAAGGAGCAAAGTTGGAGGCAGTGGATGTGTTGCCAATCAAACGGGCTGCTTTGTCCTGGATAGTGTCAAGCTTCGTGAGTGTTGTTGGACCCATCCAGACAAGTTGGAGGTATTCCATCATATTCCTGACTTGTGCCTTGTAGATGGGTTCAGACTATGGTTAACCCTGTCGTAGGTGGACAGGCTTTGGAGGAGGTAGGAATTCTGGAACTTACTGCTAGCCTCTGACCTGCTCTAGTAGCCACAGCATTTAGATGGCTGGGTCAGTTCGATTGTTGGGAATTGGTAACACCCCCAGGATGTGGACAGGGATCTAATGATGGTGAATGTAAAGAGGCCATAGTTGGATTCTCACTTGTTGGAGGATAAATTGGATAGCATTTTCAAAGATCATCCAGCAATCTCCTTCTGTGCTGAATCATTCTGAGATTCATCTATTCTGGGCACTAATGACTCTCATTTGTGAGAAACAAGGGAAATGCTACAAAATACAGGTTGAGAATTGATCATTCGGCTGTAGCTGTGTACCAGGGGTTCCCTTGAGGAAACAGAAACATGATGTCCGGTCTTGCCTCCCCAGTTTCCCCCACACCCCACCTCCCACCTCCGTTAAATGGTGAATTAATATCTAAGCTGCATGAGTTGGTTTTATGGCCTGAATGTTACGTGGGTGGAGGGGATGGGGCAGTACCCACCAGATCTCCCAAAGTGGAGCCCACTGTCTCTTGGTCAGACCTGCGACCACCCGAGAGCCGGCAGACCCTATATTGACTCGAGGCAGAACTTAATGGTTGCACTGAAATGGATGGGTGTCTCTCTGTGCCAGTAGGACCACCCACAGCCATGGTTAAGGTTGGGACAGCAGTCAGTCCAGGAAGGAAAGGAATGGACTTTACGCCAAAGATCGTAGACTCTGCAGGGTCAGGTTGGCCAAGGGGAAAGGGGTTTGTGAAAGGGGGAAGGGGTGAAGTGATCAGGGCAGTGAGATTTGATTTGATTTTTACAGTCCTGTGTACCGCAGTGAAAATTGTTGTCTTACGTGCTTTACAGGCAGATCATACCACACAAAGTGCATCAGGGTAGCAGAACAGAGTGCAGGGTACAGTGTTACAGCCACAGAGAAGAGGAGAGAGAGACAGAGAGAGAGACAGAGAGAGAGACACAGAAATCAGACTTAACATTATAGAGATCAAAAGTCTGATAACGATGGGGCTGAAGCTGTTCTTGGACCTGATTGTGCGTCTGTTCAAACTTTGCAATCTTCTACTCACCCTGAAAAGGGTCGAAGCGAGTATAATCAGGGTGGGATGGTGTTAGCTATTTTCCCAAGACAGTGGGTGGTATAGACCGAGTCAATGGATGGTTTGAGCGATGGACTGTGCTGTGTTCATGACTCTCCAGAGTTTCTTCCAGTCTTGGGCGGAGCAGTTGCCATACCACACTGTAATGCATCCAGGTAGAATGCTTTCTATGGTGCATCTATAAACATTTGTGAGAGACCTTATGGACATGCTGAATTTCCTTGGCCTCTTCAGGAAGTAAAGGCATTGTTGTGCTTTCTTGAACATAGGTGTGTGGACCAGGACAGATTGTCGGGGATTGTTACTCCTAGGAACTTCTTGCTCTCGACCCTCTCCACCGCAGCACCACTGAGGGATGTGAGAGCACCCCAGTGAGTGGGGATGGCTTCTGTTGGGTAGGGGGTGTCCAATCACAACATGCCGACTCCCTCCCTAGCTGCCCAACATTATTTGTACACTTGGCACCAATATTCCAACCAGGATTCCTGATGAAGAGCTTATGCACAAAATGTTGATTCGCCTGGTCCTCGGATGCTGCTTGACCTGCTGTGCTTTTCCAGCACCACAACCTTCGACTCTGACCTCTGGCATCTGCAGTCCTCACTTTCTCAATTTCCTAACTGCAGGTAAAATACACATGGGAGCAGGCAGGTGACAAGCACGCTACTGCAATGTGTGACGATATGTGTCTTTAGAAGGGATTTGTTTTGCCCTATTTCTTTTGAAGAGGGGTGGTGACAATGTGTCTGCTCCATGGAAACCAAATAACTTTGGGGTTTTAAAAAAATTTGATAAAAGAAACATGAGTGGGTGGAGTCAGGGTCACACAGACCCAGGGTTTTAGATTTGCTTTCAGGTGCTGAAGTTGGGTTTTGTTTTAAAGAGTTGAAGCTGCTGGATACGGCTCTCTCTCTGATGCTGCTACAAACATCCTGAGCGCTCGCGCTCTCTTTCTCTCTCTCTCTCTGGTGCTGCTCCTCCTGGACTGGGGGAAGACAGAATGTGAGGGAAATCTGTTTTGCTGAACTTACCTTTGCCAAGGATGTGTTTACAGGATGCTGCTACATTGGAACGGTTGACGAGTAGCAGTTAAATAATATATTATTTTGTTAAGTATTTCAATAGAGGTAAAGTTATGCCAATTCCTCTCTTCTTGTTTGAGGTTTAAGAATAAAGTGTGCTTTCCTTGAAGCCTAGTCTGTTAAACCAATAATATCTGGAATGCAGCAATTTACACTTGCCTTTAAATAAATTAAGATTTGGGGTCTAGACTATCTCCTTGCTATGTATTGAGTAGGTTTGGTCTAGTCCATAACACATCACCCCCAATATTATACCCTGCTCTAGCCCCATTTAACTGCACTCAGAGTGGGGTGTATAAAGTTCCAATCATTTCTCATTGTAATTCATCACTCATTTTCTGCATATGGCTCAAGCCCCCACCGTGCACATCGCTGTAATCTTCCACATGGCCAGTTTTCAATAATCACAAAATCGAGAAAATGGAGTAACTTATTTTCCATCTACACAGATACAGTAACATTCAGCAGGCAGTTTTTGCCTCAGGGCATGCTAGGGAAATAAAACTACACAAAAAAAAAACTGTCTAGTTGAACTCGCAACTTCAGGATACCCTTAATCAGTTGGAAATTAAACTTCAAACTACATCAACTCTCAAATTATGCTTACAATGCACTCACAGTTGTAATGGAGAAAATGTGATGGCCAATTTACACCCAGCAAGCCTCCAAAAATACCAAGCTGATATTGCCAGGACTTTTGAGATGTGGATTAAGGAATTAATATTGGCCAGCACACCAGAGGAACCTCCCCCTCTTTGTTTTTTTAAAATAGAATGAATTTATTACATTTCTTCAGAGGGCAGAAAAAATGTAATAGCACCTGATCTGAAAGATGGCACTGTTGACAGCACAACACTCCCTCATGGAACATCAGGATTGATTTTAATGCTTCCCATTGAACTAATTCTGATACTGTGTAATGCAAATACCTCCATATTGAATGGCATAGTAGTGTTGAAGGGCTGAATGGCCTATTCCTACTCCTAGTTATTATGTTTCTGATAAATAGCGACTCCTAGCTGGGTTGGGTTGAGAACTGCTAAGCATTTGCAATCGTTGCCAAGTCCCATTCTCATTCAACGATTGAAGCAGAACAGGAAGGGCCATTCATCCCATTGCACCTCTGCCAGCCCTCTGGAAAGAGTTATCCACCCATTACCCATCCACCCTGGGCCTCTCCCTATCATGGTTTCAACTTCAGTTATCATCATTTCTGAGTGGCGTGGTGGCTCAGTGGTTAGCACTGCTGCCTCACAGTACTGGGGACACAGGTTTGATTCCAGCCTTGGCCGACCGTGTGGAGTTTGCACATTCTCCCCATGTCTGCGTGGGTTTCCTTCGGGTGCTTCAAGTTACTCCCACAGTCCAAAGATATACAGGTTAGGTGGATTAGTCATGCTAAATTTCCTATAGTGTCCAGAGGTGTGCAGGCTAGGTGGGTTAGCCATGGGAAATGCAGCGTTACATGGATCCGGGTTTGGGAGGGAAGTGGGATGCAGGAGGGTCAGTGTGGACTTGATGGACTGAATGGCTTGCTTCCACACTGTAGGGATTCTATAATTCTATGAACATAGTCATGCGAAGAGAGTAAGAATTCAGTCCTGGTGAAGGCATAGTGGGCAAAATGTGATCCCAGCATTGACTGGTGGTGGTGTCAGAGATGGGTTTGGGTTCCCAGATGGTGTCTGTGTCCAGTGCAGATTCATGGAGGCAGTGCCGGAGGTGGGTTCGAGTCCATTACGAGACCTGGGGCATCGACAATGTCTGCATCGATGAGGTGGGCCCAAGGCTGGCTCATTGTCAGTGTGGTACTTGGTGGCATCTGCATTGGCAAGGTCCATCAAGGGCTCTTGGAGGTGAGGGCATAAATGGAGGCAAGATGGTGCCCAAGAGTGGGTGACTTTCAATCCAGAGTCTTTGGTAGGGCGAAGGGGATTTGTTCCTGGCCATTAGGCCCATGACCCTGCTTCTGAGACTTTATAAAGCTCTAGTTAGGCCCCATTTAGAATACTGTGTCCAGTTTTGGGCCCCACACCTCAGGAAGGACATACTGGCACTGGAGCTTGTCCAGTGGAGATTCTTAGAATGGTAGGCCCAACATATGATGAATGGCTGAGGATCGTGGGATTATATTCATTAGTGTTTAGAAGGTTGAGGGGAGATCTAATAGAAACTTACAAGATAAAATTTGTGTTGCAGACGTTTCGTCCCCTGTCTAGGTGACATCCTCAGTGCTCCTGTTAAGCGCTTCTGTGATCTTTCCTCCAGCATTTGTAGTGGTTTGAATCTGCCGCTTCCGGTTGTCAGTTCCAGCTGTCCGTTGCAGTGGTTGGTATATTGGGTCCAGGTCGATGTGCTTATTGATTGAATCTGTGGATGAGTGCCATGCCTCTAGGAATTCCCTGGCTGTTCTCTGTTTGGCTTGTCCTATAATAGTAGTGTTGTCCCAGTCGAACTCATGTTGCTTGTCATCGGAGTGTGTGGCTACTAAGGATAGCTGGTTGTGTCGTTTCGTGGCTAACCGGAAGCGGTAGATGCAAATCACTATAAATGCCGGAGGAAACATCACAGAAGCGCTTCACAGGAGGCTCCCAAGGACTGAGGATGTCACCTAGACAGGGGACGAAACGTTTGCAACACAAATTCCCAGCTCAGCGAACAGAACCACAACAACAAGCACCCAAGCTGCAAATCTTCTCCCAAACTTACAAGATAATGCATGGCTTAGAAAGGGTGGACATTGAGAATTTGTTTACGTTAGGCAGGGAGACTAGGACCCATGGGCACAGCCTTAGAATTAGAGGGGGTCAATTTAGAACGGAAATGAGGAAACATTTCTTCAGCCAGAGAGTGGTGGGCCTGTGGAATTCATTGTCACGGAGCGCAGTGGGGGCCGGGATGTTAAATGTCTTCAAGGCAGAGATTGATAAATTCTTGATCTCGCAAGGAATTAAGAGCTGCTGTGAGAGTGCGGGTAAGTGGAGTTGAAATTCCATCAGCCATGATTAAATGGCAGAGTGGACTCGATGGGCCAAATGGCCTTACCTCCACTCCTATATCTTACAGTCTAATGGATCCATGATGGAGCACTTACCAAGTAGTACTGTAAAGCTCAACACTTTAGAATTTCGATACTTTTCTGCCTTTGTATTCCATATTTTGGTTTATTTTTCTGTGTCTTAAGATGGCGCCGGAGAGTGGTGACACTATACAACACTTTTCACTGTATTTTGTCACAAAATACACCTGACAACAAATAAAGAAATTAAAGAAATGAAAAGGGAGTCTCCGAATCCTTCCCTTCATCACTGCAGCAATCTTACAATCTGGTTACTGATTTAGCAACCAGTAGAAATAGTTTTATTTAATACCTTGACCCGATTAAAATTCTTCACAATATTGAACATTTCTATTAAGAAGCTGGTTCCCCTCCTCATTGAGGTTCTAATATAATTTTTCAGCTACATTAATTCCATTGTAATGAAATCTATCTTAACGTTCTCTAGACCACAATTAATTTCCAGCTTTGCATTTAAAAGATTTAAGGCTATAAACCAAAGCATCTTTTAGCTTTCATTATTTGAGGTTTGGCTTCTGCTTTGCTGTAGTGTCAGCTGTGTTTCACTGCACAGTATTGCTGCCCCTGGATTGTCAGTCTTTTGCATTCCTGTGTGTTCCAAATGTTCCCTCTCCATCAATTTGCCAGCTCATTCTCAGATTGGGAGATTTTAACTGCCGTAATGAGCTCACAGAGACAATAATACAGGGTGAATGCGCCGTGGTCAGGAGTTCAAATCCCACCACGGCAGAATTTAAAGTTAATGAGTAAATCTAGAAGATAAAGTATGTCTCAGTGACAGTGATCTCAAAACTTTTGCTAATTGTCCTAAAAGTATGCTTGGCTCCCTGGATTGCCTGCCGTACTTGGGAGAAATGTCAGAGACCACATAGGTCAGCCCCAGATGTGTGGTGCTTGTCAAATGCACAACAGCCTTTCAAAGATGGTGCCACACCAGCGATGGCAGTCAGTTCCAGGATTTCAGGAATCATAGGCTCTCAACAGTGTGGAATTCAGCCCACCAAGTCCAGACTAACCATCCGAACAGCATCCCATTCAGACCCAACCACCAACCATATCCCTGCATTTATCCTGGCCAATCCACCTTAATCTGCACATCTTTGGAGTGTGGGAGGAAACCAGAGCACGCAGAGGAAACCCATGCAGATACAGGTAGGACGTGCAAACGCCGCACAGACAGTTGCCCGAGGCTGGAATTGAACCTGAGTCACTGGCGCTGTGAGGTAACAGTGCTGACCACTGAGCCACCCTGGAGTTGAATCTGGGATATGATCATGTCAAATGGTAGAGCAGGCTCAAAGGGCTGAATTGCCCACTCCCACTCCAAATTCCTATGATTTCCTGGCAGTGGTGAGTTGTTCTGGGAATGGTGTGTGGTCAGACGTGGTTGTAGTAGAATGTGATGAATCCTGTTTGGGTGGAAAACATGGTTAATGAGGTGGTTTTGGGAAGGTGCGGCGAGGAAACTCACTAAGCCATGTGGTATAAACCCCTCCAAAAGAATCTGACCATTATCACTAAGGTGGGGTAGCTGTCTCGTCATTCAAACATTCCCTCAATCACCTGTCATTGGCACTACCCACTCCCAAAGCTTGGCATGAATGGTATGACCAGGAACTCATATCCAGCGTGCCCCACTTGATCATTGGCCTGCGATAAGACAGCCACAATACAGTCCAGAGGTCACAACTTTGAAGTCTCCAATTTCAAACAACCTCTGTTCAAACAACTCCCTTCCCAGCCCCTCCCCCTCCCTGCTATTCCCTCACATCGACCCTTCCTTCCAGCTACCTATCGGATTCATTCCTCCCATCGACCGACCAGATTGTACTCTCTACTTTTATTGACCAATACCCACCTCACCATCCTGCCCCCTTTATCTGCAGCTCCCCCTACACCCACCCCCAGTCCTAGAGAAGGATTACACTCGAAATGTCGACTCCTGCACCTCCCGATGCTGCCTGGCTTGCTGTGTTCGTCCAGCCTCCTGCCTGTTGAGCGACAATATAACCTTCAGCCACGGAGAATTCCCACAGTTGATGCTGGAGTGCCATACTCTGAGGTTGTAATCGGTGCTCAGATAAAATGAGCCTCAATCCAATTAGACCCAATAGAGCAAGATTTCTACAGTGGCTGAGTGCATGACAAGCTGTAATTTGTTCAATTTAATTAGTGATATCTCTACAGGACTCTCTCATGTAAGGAAAGGGATGGCACTCACAGAGGGCATGCTAAATGTAATAGAGCCAGGGTCTTGCTTCAGAATGTACTTCATGAATGTTTGAAGCATTTTTGATATTTTACAGATCTGCTGTGCATTTTAAGATTTAATTTTCAGTGTTCTGTGTACATTGAGTGAGGGTTTAATCATTTTTCCTCATCTGGAGAAGATTTCATTTTTTGTTTCTGACTTTGCTTTTATACATACTCAGCTTCCCTGCTGAGCATATTTTGCTGTAATTACTTCATACCTCGGTCAATGATGACGTGACCCAGGGGCAATCACTGAGAATCGTTACTCTGTGCACCAGCATTTAGAATGTATCAGATTGGATGAAGTGATGAGCAATGTGAGGAGGTGCGTGTGGAGAATAATTACTGCCATCACTGGGCCAAATGGTCTGTTTCTGTGCTGAACGTTCCTTGTAATCCCTCTCTTTGAAAAGCAATTTGAATGGATCTAAAAACAGAAGAACTCAGGTTCTAAATTGGGGCCCTGGTTAAATATGCAAAGAGTATACAACAAGAACAATTAATCATAGACCTGATTCTATTATTCTAGATACCAATAAGATAAATAATCCCTTTCCCTCCTGACTCAGATTTTACAAAAGAAGATTCTTACCTGAGTCCGTCAGCACCACTGTCCCAGTTGAACTAGCCCAGCTTACAGCATTGCATATTTTAAATCTTGGACACATACTTTGTTGTGTTGGGGGTTGATTTAGCTCAGATGGCATAAATGGTTGGCTTGCAACGTAATATGATGCCAATTGTGTGGGTTCAACCCCCACACCAGCTGAGGTTTCCATACAGACCTCTCCCCTCATCTGAGATGCTGTGACCCTCAGGTTAAATCACCACCAGTTTTGTTTGTGTGTGTGTGTCTCTCTAATAAGAGAGCAACCCTATTATCTGGTAGGACAATGGTGACTTGATGGGTTGCAGGTTTTATTGAAACTGAATACTCATGCTTGTAATTAACTTCTAGTTCTTTCTGTGGTGCCTGTCTGCTTTTTTCTGAGCAACACCCAGACTTAACCAATCAAGCACAGTGAGCATGGGTCAGTAACCAGACTCACATAATTGAACATAATATGATCAAAACATTGAGTAAACTGTGTAAGCTCTTTGGTGGAAGGTTACAAAATGAATATTTTCAGAAGGAGTTAAATATAGCTCTTTGGGCCAAAGGGATCAAAAAGTATTGAGTTGGATGATCAGCCATAATCATACTGAATGATGGAGCAGGCTCAAAGGACAGATTGGCTGATTCCTATTATCTATCTATCTATGAAAATTACTGCATCCTTGTTTCATGCACATTGTAACAACTGGATGTAGGTTTGCTTGCTGAGCTGGAAGGTTCGTTTTCAGATGTTTCATCACCATACTGGGTAACATCATCAGCGAGCCTCCGAATAAAGCCTTCATCCGGAGGATCACTGAAGGTGTTACCTAAAATGGTGATGAAACATCTGAAAATGAACCTTCCAGCTCAGCGAACAAACCTACATCCAGAACCACAACCTCAGCTACAAATCTTCTCAAAACTCGCTAATTGTAACAACTCTCTGAGTGCTAACTGACATAATTTATTGGTTGATCCAGCTTTAGAGAGTTACTCATTCTTTGTGCAAACAATTAGTTTGTTGCATGTGGAAGTCTATAGACAGCTTTCCATGTTTCTATCTTTCTGTTGTTGAGTTATCATCAATCTCTCTCCAAGTCTCTCAGTCGTGCCTTCCATTGTATCATCATTGTGTGAGGTCCCAGATATTAACACTTACAATCTAATACAAGGCAGTCTAAAATGGACAGCTCTGCTTTTGAGTTTGTCCTAGAATCCCACGTACAAAGTCCCGAGTACCTGTCATTTTCCACTTTCTGATTTGCCCCACACGACTCCGAAGACTTTCGCTGTTTTACACCGTGTCAAAGTGCTTCACAGCCAATGAGGTCTGCTTACTGATTACCCTGTGGGAGGGTAGTTAAGATGGAAAACCTCACAAATCTACTTTAAGAAGTGCTTGGATGAGCTCTGAGTTCCTGAAATGTCATAACTTCGAAGGCTGTGGACCAAGTGCAAGGACCTGGTGTAGATTCAGAGTAATTTTTGTCAGTGGACTAAAAGGTCTCTTCTGTGATATAGAGTTAAGAGTGGGTATGGAATCACATGTAGGCTAGACTTCCTTCTCAACAGGGCACCAATGGGCTTTTACAAGAATCAGTGATAGTTCCGTGTACACTATCATATTCCAGATTTATTAATCAATTTAACTTCCTCCAATGGTCACACAGATGTGATGGCACCATGGCTTTTAGAAATTCATTTTGTCCTGGTCTTTGTTTTGAAGAGAGATTTTGAGCCTTAAGCTGAGATGTCTCCTCCAAGTCAATAAACAGCTTTTGAGGCCTTGGGTTTTTATTTTGAAGTTGGAATAGTAGACGTAGCCTGAATGGGTGGACTCAGGTTCCCACTCAATTAGGGTTTTAGTTTAGCATTCAGTAGTTGTTGAGGTTTGGGAAGTTATTATGGTGCAGACCAAACCCCTATAAAATATATCAAGGCAATAGCTGAGACCCTAACTTTTATCCTATTTAAAGGCAAGTGTAAGGTGCAGCGTTCCAGATGTAATTCGACTGGCTACACTATTCGGCTTTAAACAAAACACACTTTATTCTTACCCTATAATTAAATACAAACAAAAGGAAGAAGAATTGGTTTAACCTTATTGGAAAACTTAACACAATAATAGATTATTTAACTACTAAACAGCAGCCGTTTCAATATCATAACATCCCACAAATGCACCCTTGGCAAAGGCAAGTTCAGTAAAACAGATTGTCTTGCATGCAATGCTGGCAGCAGAGAGAGAAAGTTCTGGTAGAGTGAAAGAGAAAGGTTCCACAGTCAACTTCAAAGCACCAACCACTACTGACAGCTAAACCAAAAACCTGGTTCCTGACTCCACCCATTCAGGCTGTTTCTATTGTTGCAACTTTAAATAAAGACTAAAGCCTCACGAGTTGTTTATTGTATTGGCTTGGAGGAGACTTCTCACCACCTATTACTCAAAACATCTCTTAAAAAAAACGCAGGACAAAATACAACTTTTAAAGCCATAATATCATCTCACGCTGGGATTTGAACTCATGTCACAAGAGCATTAGAGCAGGCATGTATGTTATTTCTAGAAACATAGCCAATATATATCACCATCCGCCTCAACCCCACAGAAATATTGGCAACCCAGCCATGGGTAATACTTAATTATTAGGGACTCTCATGCAGACTAAACCTCTCTCTTACTCGGTTATCTGTTTGGAATGTCTGTACACCACATTCAAAACTCAGATATGTCATTAGTCGGTATCCCACCAAAAAACAAATCAAATATTTGCTCTTCACATCATTAATAGTGCATCGGAAGATTTGCAAATCATGAATAATTGGTGCAATTATTAATAATTGGAGTGAAATTGCTTCAGGTTACGGAACGATGCCAATTGCAGTTCAAAGTCTGACACCTGTACAATTCAGCACAATGCTCTATTTGATCTCTTTTGAAGGATCCTATGGCATCGACTCAGGATGTGTGACATGCCAATCATCCTCCCACATAGGTGAATGATCAGCTATGTTGTTATTGTACCAATGCTAGACTGCAGAGCGAAGCCATTCAATTATTAAATTGTTGTGGAAGAGAAGAAACAGTTTTACCACTGAGGTAAAGAAGTTAATGATAGTGTCTACAGTCCCTGCAAACTATACCTACTTTCCATTTAATCTGTTTTTCTAAATAATATCTTGTCCCCACATGCATACACTAAAACTATACAAGGCACTGGTCAGACCATAGCTGGAATACTGTCAGAAGTTTTCAATCATTTCTTGAAGGAGAGGAACACTGGCATTGGACGAGCCACTATAATAATGTTTACAGACATTCAAAAATGTAATGTACTATGAGCAGCATAGTAACAGACAGGAATTAGGCAGTTAAGGGGTGAAGTCCTGTATGGAAGAGAAACCTCCCCCAATAATTGCTCCAGAGAATTCCTTCAAAATTGACCAGTTCCATTGCCAGATGAGAGCAGCAGTTGTTGAATAGAAAAAAAACAAAGAGTTTACCTCATGTCTTTCCCTTCTTGATTTTTAGAATGGGGGTCAATAACCAAAATTAGATTAAACATCTAAATAGTTTTCAAGCATGCTTCTATTCTCCAACTATAGTTTAATAGATTATCGTTTGGTCAATGTTTGGTCTTTTAATTGGAGAAATTTCACATTCTTGTTCAAAATTCACTTTTGTTTTTACCAGAACTGAACCAGCCATATAATCTGAGGCCACACGAGCAAATCAGAGGCTTGCAATTCATAGAATCACAGAATGGTTATGATACATAAGCATGCCATTTGGCCCATTGTGTCTGCACCAGCTCTCTAGCACTTTAACTTAGTGTCAATCTCCTGCCTTTTCCCCAATAACTGACACATTGTTTCAATTTAAATGACCATCCAAATCCTTGATTGAACCTGCCTCCACCACATTTCCAGGGAATGCGCTCCAGACCCTGTCTACGCACTGTATAGAAAGGCTTTCTTTCTCATATCACGATTGCTTGTTCTGCAATTCTCCTCTTTATCAATTTTAAACTCTTCTACTGACAGGCTGCCTCCTCTACCACCATGGTCTGGGTAGCTTGAGTGTCTGTGAAGGATGTTGCTGGGAAAAGGATTAAATTCATGAATAAAAGAATTACAGACTCTGGTGATCTGAAACAAAAACAGAAATTGCTGGCACAACTTAGCAGGTCTGTCAGCATCTATGGTAAGAAACGGTGGCTCAGTGGTTAGCACTGCTGCCTCACAGCGCCAGGGACCCGGGTTCAATTCCCGCCTCGGGCAACTGTCTGTGTAGAGTTTGCACATTCTCCCCGTGTCTGCGTGGGTTTCCTCCGGGCACTCCGGTTTCCTCCCACAGTCCAAAGATGTGCAGGTTAGGTGAATTGGCCATGCTAAATTGCCTGTAGTGTTAGGTGCATTAGTCAGGGTAGGGGAATGGGTTTGGGTGAGTTTCTCTTCGGAGGGGCGCTGTGGACCTGTTGGGCTGAAGGACCTGTTTCCACACTGTAGAGAATCTAATCTAATCTAATAAACCAGCATTGACATTTCATCTGTACCCTGAAAGCAGCAGAAAGGATTAAGTTTGCTTCTTTCCTCTTTTTGTACAAACCCTTGTATTCCTTTGTTTGTTGGTGATGTGTGAATATGTTCAGTGACTGAACACTGCAGTAACCAACAGCAAACTAAAAAGTTATAGTTTACTCAAATGAAGCTTTAATCTAGCATCTGACTTGCACAGTAATATCATCAGCTGCGATCGTGTCTCTATGAATGTATTCTTTCAAAAAATTGTAATTAATATTATGGAGTATTGTATGCAATCCTTTTTCTTAGATTAGATTAGATTGCCTACAGTGTGGAAACAGGCCCTTCAGCCCAACAAGTCCACACTGACCCTCCAAAGAGTAACCCATCCAGACACATTTCCTTCTGACTAATGCACATAACACTACGGGCAATTTAGTATGGCTAATTCACCAGTCCTGCATATCTTTGGACTGTGGGAGGAAACCGGAGCACCCGGAGGAAACCCATGCAGACACGGGAAGAATGTGCAAACTTATCACACGATAGGAAGGATGTGGAAGCTGTGGAGAGGGTGCAAAAGAGATTTATCAGGATGCTGCCTGTATTGGAGTGTATTAGCTATAATGATTGGTTGGATAGAGTTGGATTGTTTTCATTTGAGCGTCAGAAGCTGAGGGGTGACCTGATAGAAAGAGATCAGCCAGGGTTCATCTTCCTGACTGTGATCTATGAGAGACATGGACAGAGAAGGATAGGTGAAGTCTTTTTTCTGAAGTGGAAATGTGAAATATTAGGGGGTATAGGTTTAAAGTGAGAGGGGGAAAGTTTAAAGGAGATGTAGAAGATTTTGTTTATGCAGAATGTGGTAGGTGCCTGGAACACACTGCCATGGGAGGTGTGCCTGGAACACACTGCCAATGTTTAAGAGACATTTAGACAGAAGCACAAATAGGCAGCGAATAGAGGGATATGAAATATGTACAGGCAGATGGGATTAGTTTAGAATGGCATCATGGTCAGCACAGACATGGTAGGCCAAATGGCCTGTTTTCATGCTCAACTGTAATACTAACATGGATCAGAATATTTAAAGCTTGATCATTGAGCTTAAATCCTGGATGAACTGACCTCAGAGAAGTAATTAACAAGTAATATGTCAGACTTTAGGTTAGAAAGGGAAAGGGGATGAGCCAGGGTTCAACCTCCTGACTGTGATCTTGTTGGAAGGTCATGTACGCAGATGGCGTAAAGGTAAATGACAGCTCTCACTGCTCAGTGTCCTGGTTAATGTGTGGAGCAGAAGCATTTGTGTAAAGTAACTGCATCAAATCTTAGGAGAGGAGGGAACAAATGAGAAAAAATGAAAGCAAAGTGCAAAACCACGCAAAGTGAGAGTAGCTTATAATGAGGTGAGTTGCGCATGGATGGACATTGATTAGGCAGATTATAGGGACACCTAACTTAACCGTGAGGCTATCAGATACACTGATACGCATAAGTGAAATGGATCACTTTGCAATCATTCCTTAACAAATATGGATTGTGGATTTACCATTAAAAGCACTCTTTCAAGCAATTTCACGCTGTTCCAAGCACATAATATGGGATTGGCTATGAATACTTCTCAACAGAAGATTTAGAACAATTAGAAAATAGTGAAATGAATACTCAGTGCTGTGACAGGAAGACTCAAGGTGAAACAAGGAGGCATTTAAATGGGAAATTGACTGTAATTGAGATAAAGAGTTGGCCAGCCACATAACTAAATATCTCCCTGTGCATTGCACTTCCCTGATCGTCTGACACGCCTGCTGTGAAATTGACATCTCATAAAGGTCTGTAAGCTTTGTAGTGGGTATAGAAAGTCAATGAAAGAGAGCACTTATATTTTCATAACCTCAGTGCATCTCATACTAATATTACCATAATATCCCTACAGTGTGGAAGCAGCCATTTAGCCCATAGAATCCAAACCATCCCACCCAGAGCAGCCCTTACCTTGGCATTTGCTGTGGCTAATTCACTTAGCATTACACATCCCGGCACACTACAGGCTATTTAGCACAGCCAATCCACCCTAACTTGCAGACTTTTGGACTGTGGGAGGAAACAGGCTTGCAGGCACGGGGAGAATGTGCAGACTCTGCACAGTCAGTTGCCCGAGGTTGGAATCGAACCTGGGTCCCTGGCACTGTGAGGCAGCAGTGCTAACCACTATGCCACCGTGCTGCCTCAAAATGCTGTGCAGCTAATTGAATACATTTGAAGCATAGTCACCGAAGCAATGGTCATTGAAGCAATGACCAGCTTATGCACAGCAAGATCCCACAAACACCAACAAGGTAATGACCTGACTTCTGTGATGTTGGTTAAGTGCTCAGGACACAACTGGAGGATAACTGCCCTTGTCCTAGTGCCATCTGATTTGCCATCTGAGAGGACAGACAGGATTCGAAACCATGGTTCAACTCTAACAGTGCAGCACTCTCTCTGTACCATGACAGATTGTCAGCTGGATTATACCCCTTAAATCTGCAGAGTGGGGGCTGAACCTGCCTCCTTTAACTCAACGGCAAGATTCCTAGCCACTGACCTACTGCTGGTCCCTGACTGAAATCACCTGCGTATGCACTCAAGGAATTCCCTTGTGGCTAAAGGATCTCCCGGTGACTACTGAACCACATGACCCCTAAATTCCCAAATCTGGTAGCCAGTTCTGCACTGGAATTTTTCAGCTGAGGTAGAAAAGCGAGTTTGACTTGGTGCTCTGAAGGTTGGAAGGGAGCAAATCAGTTGGCTTGGTACTGAGTGACACCATTGAAAAGTCCAAGTTGGGACACTGGTTGAGGGTTAGGCTTAGCTCTCAGAACTCAAGGGTTGAGTATGATTCAATGGCTGGACTGGGTTTCCAAATTATTATTGTATAAAAATGACAACACCTCTGTAAGTGCAGCATAGAAACATACTAGAAAAACTAATGGGACAAAAGAGCAATACTCCCCTGGACCTGATAGATTGCATCCTAGGATACTAAAGGAAGTAACCTTAATGGTAAGATCTAGGGAAATGTTGCCAAACAAAGAGACCTTGGGGTGCAGGTTCATAGTTCCCTGAAATTTGAGTTGCAAGTAAACATGATAGTGAAGAAGGCATTTAGTACGCTTGTATTTATTGGTCAGTGCATTGAGTATAAGGTTGGGAGGTCATGCTGCAGCTGTACAGGATATCTGGCTAGGCCACTTTTGGAATGCTGCATTCAATTCTGGTCTCCCTGCAACAGGAAGGATGTTGTGAAACTTTAAAGAGTTGAGAAAAGATTTACAAGGATGTTGCCAGGGTTGGAGGGTTTGACCTATAAGGAGAGGTTGGATAGGCGGGGGCCATTTTCCCTGGAGCATCGAAGGCTGAGGGGTGACCTTATAGAGGTTTATAAAATCAAGAGGGGCATGGGTAGGATAAATAGCAAAAGTATTTTTCTCAAGGTAGTGGAGTCCAAAACTAGAGGGTATAGGTTTAAGGTGAGAGGGGAAAGATTTAAAAGGGACCTAAGTGACAACATTTTCATGCAGAGGTTGGTGCGTGTATGGAGTGAGCTGCCAGAGGAAGTTTGGAAACAGGTAAAATTACAACATTTAAAAGGCATCTGGATGGATTATATGAATAGGAAGGTTTGGAGGGATTGGGCCAAATACTGGCAAATGGGACTAGATTAATTTAGGATATCTGGTCAACAAGGACAAGTTGGACTGAAGTATCTGTTTCTGTGCTGTACAGCTCTATGATTCTAAATAGTTACAGACATAGTGAATACACTGGGAGCAACTTTCGAAGCATTCTTAAATTCTGGAATTCTCCTAAAGGATTGAAAAATTGCCAAAGTAATACCTTTTTTCAGAGATGGAGGGTGACAAAAAGTAGTTTGCTTAATATCATCATTAGGAAAATGCTGGAGTCTTTTTTTTACAATTTTATTAGATTAGATTTCTTACAGTGTGGAAACAGGCCCTTCGGCCCAACAAGTCCACACCGACCCTCTACAGAGCAACCCACTCAGACCCCTACACCTAATACTAGGGGCAATTTAGCACGGCCAATTCATCTAACCTGCACATATTTGGACAATGGGAGGAAACTGGAGCACCTAGGGAGGGAGCCCACACAGACACGGGGCAAATGTGCAAACTCCACACAGGCAGTTCAGGGCAGGAATCAAACCTGGGCCTCTGATGCTGTGAAGCAGCAGTGCTAACCACTGTGCCGCTGTGCAGCCCAGAGTTCCTTGAGGTTGTAACACACAGGATAGATAAAGGGGAACCAGCAGATGTAGCATGTTTGAATGTCCAAAAGGTGTTCAAGTCTACTTAAGGCTACTTAATAAAAGAAAGGTCAAAGGTGTGAGTGTAGTATATTAGCATGGATAGAAGATTGGCTAACTAATAGAAGTCAGAGAGTTGAGATAAGGGAAGCATTTTCAGAATGGTAACCAGCAAGGATCAGTGATCAGTGCTGAGGCCACAACTATTTAGTAATGCTTTTGATGAGTGAATGTACCATCACCCTGTTTGCAGATGACACAAAATTGGGTTGGAAGGCAAGTGGTCAGGATGATACAAACACTCTAAGGAGGATTACAGACAGGTTAACCAAGGGGACAAAAACTTGGCAGGTGGATAAAATGTGGAAAAATGTGAGGCTAGGCACATTGGCAGAAGAATAGAGAAGCTGAATATTATTTAAATAAGAGAGATGCTGCAGAAGGCATCATCACAGAGGCGTTTAGATCTTCATGCATAGATTACAAGAAACTAGCATCCAAGTTCAGTGGGCAATAGGGAAGGCAAATGGAATGTTGGCCTTTATTATGAAGTGATTGGGGTACAAAAGTCGGAATCTCTTTTTCATCTCTTTTTATCTCTTGTTTTTCACATCCTGGGTGCGACATCTGTTTTGCATTTTCATCGAAGGAGAGAATTACTGCAGAATCTGAACTGAAAACAACAAATATTCAGTTCTGATGAAGAGTCATATAGACTCACAATGTTAACTTGCTCTCTCCATGGATGCTGCCTGACCCACTGTGAGCCCCAGTTGTTTTTCAGTCGTATTTTCGTTGTTCCAGTTCCTTTCAGCACTGTGTTTTCACATCTCCCAGTTTGCTTTAGGCTTCCTAATTATTTTGTGATATAAGGTTTGTTATTTATATATATTTTAATATTAATTATTTTGGATCTTTGAATTTTGACTCAGTAGCACGTGGGATTTCTGTGTCCCTGAATGGGTTTAAACATTAACCTGTATGTGTTTCTGTAGCCCATATTTTTTTTTTGTTTTCAAGCAGTCTGAAAGACAAACTGGGGAGGCTCATCAGAATTTGTTACAATTGGGAGGTTTTTATGAGTGAACAAAGTGAAGAGTTGTGTATAAAGTTACTGTTTAGAAGGCGAAGTATTGATTTTTCTTTTGATTGAAAGAAACAACCATGTCTTGGGGAAAAGGAAAAAAAAATTATAGTTTCACTTTGGGCAGTTTGCAGTGATCTTAACATGAAGCTAGATGTGTCAAGTGGTTATTCCTGACAAAGGGAACTAGTTTGGCGCTGTTAAGAAAGATGTTCTCTCAGTATAAGGAGTTTAGTTTAAAGTTTCCAGACCAGAAGTGCTTGGATAAAAGCTTGAAGAGCAAAAGTTTAAATTGAGTTGCATTAAGGTCCTGGGAAGAAGCTATCAGATTTTGAAAATACGGAATTGAAGTCACAGTTTAATTAAGGTTAGATATAAAAGAGAAGGATTTTCTGTTTGGTATTTGGCAAAAGCTTGCTTGTGATTAATGGGATTGTATGTGCATTGAAATCTTTAAGTTTGTTTTCAATGTAATGATTTAGTTTATTTCATTTTAGCTTCATTCATTTTTTTGTAATAAGTTTTTTGTTTATTAAAAACAAATCTGCAACATTGCATATTTGTTTTCGGTGGGAGATCACCTCATTAAAAGCAAATTAAGAAACTAAATATGATCTATCAAGCCAGATTTCAATTAGTGATTTGACTTGTCCAGTAATAACATCAGCTGGCATCAGAACAAAGTTTAATTTTTCTTTTATGTGATGTGGGCGTCACTGGCAAAACCAACATTCACCACCCGTTCCAATTGCTCATCTCACTCTCTAACAAGATCAAAGAAACACGCACTTTTTATTTCATATCACTTTTGTGGAATAGCAACTAATTTTGTTCTCCAACCAATGAAGAGTGAGTAACCAAAGTGGTCTCATGGTCTGACCACATCTTAATCTGGATTTGTCGATTTGGACATGTCCCCCAAACTGTATTACCCAGCACGAGCCATCAGTATCATTGGGAGAATTCCACAGAACCAATTCACATTGGTTTGAACGCAATGAAATGGAAGATGCAACACATGAAAAACAAGCAGTCAAAATAAAACATGAACACTGATGTAGTGTTTCTTATTAACTATATCATATAGGAACATAAAGGGATGGAGAGCTCAGTTCCACAAGGGAAATTAAAATTGGGGAAACATGTGACGACAGCTGCATGAATATTGTCCCTGAGTGCCTAAGGCATCAATTTTGACTGTAATAGTAAATTGAAACATTATTCATATTTGAAATAGATTTCCCATTCACAGGGAGTGAGCTTGCTGAGGCTCTGGGGACCTAGTCAGCCAATGGGAGCTCTGGCTATGCTACCTCTTCCTGGAAAAGCCCAAAGAGCCGTAAGCCAATCAGTGATTTGTGGGATTTGGCTGAGATGTGGGTTTCTCTGGTTTGAGTGTGTGTATGTGTGCGTGTGTCTGCATGTGTGTTTCTGTGTGTGTGTACATGTGTGAATCTCTGTGTTTGTGTGTGTGTCTGTGGTTGTGTGTATGTCTCAGTGTTTGCATGTGTGTTTCTGTGTATGTATGTTCCTGTGTTTGCTTCTGCATTTCTGTGTGTGTGTGGCTCAGTAGTTAGCACTGCTGTCTCACAGCACCAGGGCCCCATGTTCAGTTCCAGCCTTGGGTGACTTCTTGTGTGGAATTTGTATATTCTCCCCCTGTCTGCATGGGTTTCCTCCCACAGCCCAAATCTGTGCAGGTTAGGGTGGATTGGCCATGGTAAATTGCCCCGTAGTGTCCAGAGATGTACAGGTTAGGGTGGATTGGCCATGCTAAATTGCCCTGTAGTGCCCAGGGATATGTAAGTTAGAGTGGGTTGGCTGTGGGAATTGCGAAGTTGCAGGGATAGAGTGAAGAGGGATGCTCTTCAGAGGGTTAGTGCAGATACGATGGGCCAAATGGCCTTTTTCTACACTGTAGGGATTCTACGATTCTTAAAAACGACTCATCGAAGCAGACTAAAGAAACTTGTTAAATTACAGCTCATAAAGAGCACACAGAAAAGGACAGAATCATCATGGCAACCTGACTCTCAGGATCAGATGTGGATTACTTGAACCTTTCTACATCCTGGAAGCTGCCCAAGCCAGGGCTGGAGGGAATACAGAGCCTTGTAGACAGGGTGTCTGACATTCTCCTTTCACTTCTGAAGAAGGGTTACTGGACTCAAATCCTTCACTCGGATTCTCTCTTTCACACCTGCTGAGTTTCTCCAGCTATTTCTGCTTTTGTGTGTTTTCCGATAACTTGATGAGCTGCACTTCTTGTAAAATTGTTTGGGTGTTCCTTGTTTGCGATCCTGCCACCAATCAATCCCGGAGTTGGAATCCTACTCACTGGAGTTTAGAAGACTGAGGAGCGATCTCAATGAAACATATCAGATTCTTAAGGGTTAATGCTGAGAGGATGTTTCCCTCATGGGAGAGTCCAGGGTACACAGGGTATACCCTCAGAGTGATGGGGTGCCAATTTAAGACTGAGATGAGGAGGAATTTCTTCTCTGAGAGTGTTGTGAGTCTTTGAAACTCCTTGCCACAGAGAGCTGTAGGGCAGAGTCCTTGTGTATGTTTGAGGCTGAGATAGATAGATAGATAGATGGATAGATGGATAGATAGATAGATAGATAGATAGATAGATAGATAGATAGATAGATAGATAGATAGATAGATAGATAGATAGATAGATTCTTGATCAGTCAGGGAATCACAGGAATGGACAGGAAAGCGGGAGCTAGGAATGATCCTATTGAATGGGGGAGCGTGCTGGAAGGACTGAATGGTTTACTTCTGTTCTTGAAGACTTGAAGTGGTCTATCATTGGCAAACATTCTTCCTGGAATTATGGTTTAAAATTAAAAGGACTATTATGAAAAAAATGAACTAGATTTTGGTTCCTTAGTTCCAAGGCACCATTTCCTACCTGGATACACATTTATAAATTGCTTTTGTAATGGTTGCTCTTATTGAGAAGGCCTGAACACTTATTGAGAAGGCCTGAACACTTATTGAGAAGGCCTGAACGGCAACATGGGCGTCAAACGTGTTTGTTTCAGATTAACATTTATTTTCCAAAAAGCATTTGGCATTTAGAGGGCCAGGAAATGTATATATTGTTGTTCGAACAATTCTCAGTCATGCATAGACCGAAGATTTTGTTTAATTTGATGGTGATGTGTTTGTGTAGCGTAATTGTTTGCTTTACTAAGCTACAGCTTATTTGAGAAATTTCCTCAGGGTAAAGAGCTTACTCTTTCCTTATTCCATCACTGCCAACCAGGATAACGTTATAATCTATCCCTGATTGTCCTGGAGAAGTTGGTGGTGAGCTGCTTCTTGAATTACTTCAGTCGTTGGGAAATGAGAATGCCCGCAGTACTGTGAGGGAAGGAGTTCCACGATTTTGACCCAGTAAAGGTATATTCCTAAGTCAGGATGGTGAGTGGCTTGAAGGGGGGACTTGCAGGTGGAGGTGTTCCCTTGTATCTGCTGTCCTCGTCTTTCTAGATGGTGGCAGAGGGCACAGGTTTGGAAGGTGTTGTCAAAGAAACCATTTAGTGAGTTGCTGCCCGATATTGTGCAGATGGCTCACAGTGTTGCCTCTGTGCATCATTGGTGAAGGGATCAAATGTTTGAGACTTTGGATGGGTTGTCAAGGAAGTGAGCTGCTTTGCCCTGAATATTCTTTAGTTTCTAGAGAGTCATTGGATCCATGAGAGTGGAGAGTGCTCCAGTCGATTAAATATTAAATTGAAGTGCAGGAAATTGTACTTGGAAAGAGAGAATTAAGTCACATTTGGCAACCACTCTGTCTAAGACCATCAGAAACTACGGAGAGTTGTGGACACAGCCCAGTCCACCAGACAAACCAGCCTCCATTCCATTGACTCTACCTACACTTCCCACTGCCTCGGAAAGGCAGCCAACATCATCAAAGAACCCTCCCACCCGGTTATAATCTCTTCCAACTTCTTCCATTGGACAGAATATACAAAAGTTTGAATACACTTACCAACTAATTCAACAACAGCTCCTTCCTGGCTGTTATTAGACTTCTGAAAGGAACTTTCATATTTCAGGTTTAATGTTGATCTCGCTGTTTGTTCCCCTTTTCTGCAGCTGTAACATCGAATTTCTCACTCTGTTCTATTATCCTTACGCCGTTAGTATGGTATGATCTGCCTGTACTGCCCACAAAACAAAACTTTTCACTGTAACTCGGTACATGTGACAACAATAAATCAAATCAAATCAAAAATCAACCTCTCATTAAGAAAACCAATCCAGATGCTTATTATTGGTCACTTGCTAAGAAGAACACAAATATAATTAGAGGAAGCGCTGTACTCCAGCAACACTGTTGTCTCTATCGGTAAATACATGGCTAATCTCTGAAATCACCAGCATCTTTCCGCTCAATGTCTTTATCCCTTGAATCTAAGATGTCCAAAATCTTTCAATAGTGTTGAATATTGTCAATGACTGAACAGACATCGCTGTCTGAGCTGGAAAGTCCCAAAATTCATAATCCGTCTCCTCACCTCCTTACTGGTCAGACCTCATCGGGATGACTGAAAGCAATTTTGATATCTTTATTTCAGGAAAGCTTCCATTGCATTTTAGGTCATTCAGAGAAGGTTTAAGAGGATGATCCCTAATATGGAGGGATTGGCTTAGGAGCAAAGGTTAAACAGGTTGGGACGCTATTCACTGGAGAGTAGAAGAATAAGAGGGGATCTTGTTGAACCATATCAGATTCTTAAGGGGTTTGATAGGGTCAATGCTGAGAGGATGGCTCCCCTCCTGGGAGAGTCTAGGACTGGAGGGCACAGTCTCAGAATAAAGGGGCACCAACTTAAGAATGAGATGAGGAGGAATCTCTCAAGGTTGTGAGTCCTTGCTACAGAGAGCTGTGAGGACAAAGACCTTGTGGATACTTAAAGCTGAGACAGAGAGATTCAAATGGGTTATGGGGAAAGGGTGGGAAAGTGATGTGAGGAATGTTGGATCAACAAGCTCGAGGGGTGAACGGCCTAGTCATCTTCCCATTTCTTACGGTCTTACTATCTCAGATGGTCGGCCCCGTAATCCCCTTGCTCTAGGCTGCCCAGTTATCCTGTCACCATCTACCCCGCAAAGCCCACCAACAATTCCTAGGATTACACTGTAATCAAGCCTTATTCTTTAAAACTGAAAAATATAGGCTCACTTCACTCCAGCTGCCCTCAACCCCCACCATCTCAGCAAAACAATGATGGAGCCTTTGCCTCATCTCTTATTCTAAGGCTGGCGTATCCTCATACCCTTGGAGGCTGCGGTTCCACTGCAACCACAGCAATAGACATGATGCGGAGGAGCTGGTGTCGGACTGGAGTGGACAATGTTAAAAATCACACAACACCAGGTTACAGTCCAACAGGTTTATTTGGAAGCACTAGCTTTTGGAGCGCTGCACATTCATCAGGTCAAAATTCTGCTCCACAACCACCTGATGAAGGAGCAGCGTTCCGAAAGCTAGTGCTTCCAAATAAGCCTGTTGGACTGTAACCTGGTGTTGTGTGATTTTTAACTTAACACAGCAATAGACATAGCGAAGAAAGATCTTCCTCAGACATAATGAGCCATGAAAAAGTGAAAATGCATGAGGGAGACAGAGGTGAAGACAGAGGCGAATCCACCTACTGTAATCTCTAACACTCTTAAAGTGAAATTGGTATTCCTTCACTAGGATAACAGCAGCTGTGTGACTCTCTAGGGCTAGTTGAACTGAATCATCTTAACAGAGCTTGACACTCACACACATCAACTCATGAAAGGATTTGTATTCCCCTGTGGGTAGAGACATGTATACCTCCCACTTAAACTGCCAAGATTTTGCAGCTTAGGTTCCTAGGGGACAGCTTCTCTCTCTCTCTCCCTCCCTAGAGTGCTGTGGTTAAACGTGATCAGTGAAACTTGAGAAACAGTTCCTGCTGAAGGGATTGTCTAGGAAACAGCAGCTACACTTTGCACTACATTTACGGATAATGGGGATTCAATGGCCAACCTCTTGGCTCGGCAGGAGTTCAAAAATCGAACAGTGTGGCGCTGGAGAAGCACAGCAGGTCAGGCAGCATCCGAGGAGCAGCGGGGTCGAGGTTTCAGGCATAAGCGCCTCAGCATTGGATCCGGAAAGAGGTGGGGGGGCGGGGAGATTTGGAAACTGGTGAAATCGATGTTGACGTTGTGTGGTTATAGGGTCCCGAGGCGGAAGATGAGGCGTTATTCCTCCAGTTGGTGGGTGGCTTTGATTTGGCGACGGAGGAGGCCCAGGACTGGCACCTCCTTGGGAGAGTGGAAGGAGTTGGCTACAGGGCGGTGGGGTTGTTTCGTGCGTGTGTCCCAGAGATACTCCCTGAACCACCCCGCGAGTTAGCGTTCTATCTCCCCAACGTTGAGGAGGCCACATCGAGAGCAACGGAGGCAGTTGATGAAGCCAGATTCAAGAGTTCAAAAGAGGTCACTTTCAGATGTAACGGCAGCAACAATCTTCATTTGTATAGCACCTTTATCACGCAGAAACATCTCAAGGTGCTTGCAGAACTGCTATCAGTCAAGATTGGACTCTGAGCCGGATACAGAGATATCAGGAGAGTTATCAAAAACTCAAGGAAATACAGCAAGCTTTAAAGGGAGGAGTTGGGGAGGAAATTCCAGAGTGTGGGACCTCGATATCTAGCCACCATTTCTGAAGCGATGGAAATTGGGAGCCAGCCCTTGTTGGGGCAACAAGATACCAAGATTGAGACGGCAGCCAGATTTCAGTGTGTTGTCCAACTGGAGGTGGTCACAAGGGACAGAGACGGGCAAAGCATAAAGGAATTTGGAAAACAAGGACTGAAAATCGAGACCTTCACTAACTCAGCTGTTCACTAACATGGCGGAAATAAAGCCTGAAGTTTTCAAGGTAGAGAGGCTGGTTCACAAATTATATGCAAGCAAACCTCGATTATCCAAAGGACATGGCCGGGGAGTATTTCGTTCGGTTAATCGATGCCGGATAATCGAATACCGGATAACTTAGTTTAGCCAAGCATCGGGACCTTGAGGTCTTGCCAGATAATCTGATATTCAGATTATCGAATGCCGGATAATCGAGGTTCCTCTGTATTCCTGTTCATTTACAGAGTCGGAGTTACTTTAGTGACATTCACTTTAATGTGCTGTCGTATTTCAGAGGATTGGAGAGTGGAGGTCATGTCTCCAATGTTCTTTACGTCACATGAGCTGCTCTTAAAATCCACCATTGTCATGTGTTGGAAGGATGTTCTGGACGATCCGTTTGGTCACATTATGAACGCGCCTTCCTCGACCATCGAGTTGTTAAGCTAGGACTCCCAAGTTCAAAACTGGAGGGCATCATTTTAAAAGGCGAGAGGAGCAAGATTTAAAAGGGTCCTGAGGGGTGACCTTTCCACACAGACGGGTAGTTCATGTGAGGAAGTGGCAGATGAAGGTATAGTTACAACATTTAAAAGACATTTGGACAGGTACATGAATTTAGAGGGATATGGGCCAAACGCAGGCAAATGGGACTAGTTTAGTTTGGGAGATCTGGTTGGCATGGACAAGTTGGGCTAAAGGGTCTGTTTCTGTGCTGTAAGACTTTTCTACATCTACCATTGGCCATCGTACTGCTTCCTGTTGGAATAGTCCTCACTTGGACAGACTGGATATCCCTATCTCACAGTCTTTCACACATGACTGCTGCTGTCACTGTAAAATTAGGTTATTCACTGTCACCTTCTTATGTTACAGTGCAAGGAGTAGAGACTGAGGATTGCAACAGCCTGATGGGCTGAATGGCCTTGTTACAATAATAACTGCAAGATAAAGAAAAAGGCAGAATTCTGAGACACAGTCAGTTGCATCTTTTTTTTAATTTTGTAACTAAATTTACATATTTTTTTCCTGAATATCAATTTTTTACTGCATTAATATGCTACAGACCTTACGACAAAACAATCCGTATTTGTTCAGTGCTTGACATTCCAATGTACAAACAGATATTACACATCATAATACACAAGGGGCCAAATCTGAAAAGCACCACAAGAATTCAGCACGAGTCCACTGCAGGGAAGGAACCTAAAGGTTTCAGGGGGGTGATGGATGGCGTGACCTGAAATTTGTCACATTCGCAAAAATGCTTAAATAGACATGTTTTTACGTCAGTCAGACTTAATGAGAAAAGACCGTTGATTTATAGCACCCATCTTTACATTTCATAGTGGAGCACCCATCCTGTTTTCAAATAGTGAAGCACACAATTGCACAGGCGCAGACCCTTCGGCCCACAGACACTGTGCCTTCACTCTTTGTTCTGAAGCACCAGGCGCTCAGAGAGAACTATGGTCCAAGCACAGCACCTTGGAGGGCCTGAGAAGGGTCTCTTTGAGGTCAAATTCAGCCTGAACCCAAGACCTACTCATGGAGAAACTCCAACAGGAGTCACTGGTCAGCTCATGTTGGGAGTGCACTGATGATACGTCCCTCCACCCCCCCCTCTTGAGTGATTGGGTACAACTGTGGGGTCTTGAACCACTCCCACTAAGATCCAGGAATGCCTGACCCCGAGGGTCTACAAACAAAAAACAAATTACGGCAACAAATTGCCCTCTGTCACCTGATGTCCGGTCGAACCGATCAATTTTAGTTACAGTAATGTTTTCTAACCAGCCTGTTCAGACACACCTCTGGAGCAGGAGAGACTTGAACTCAGGCCTCCTGGCTCAGACGTAGGGACACTGCCACTGTGCTGCAAGACCCCTTCTCGAGTTTCAGTTGCACACTTAAAATTACCGACAACACATGCGCCCTCTAAATCCCCCCTTCTCCCGGAATGGCTGTGCATTTCTAGTTCCAGTGCAAGTACAGAAAAGTCTTGTATTATATTTTGGTTTTAGTTTGGCCCTTGGAAGAATACAAACTCGAGAGTTTGGACGATGTTTCTGACCCAGCCTCACTCAGAATGATACATGAATACTTGTTTGCTTATTGATATAGAAAGCATATGCCAGCACCCTATATGTGCGCTAACTAGGAATTCAGCAGCATGTAGAATTTTGCATTCCTGTTTATGTTTCCCGTCCCCTATATAACAGCCGAGCACGTGGAGTAGACACAGTACATTGCCATGTGTCAGAGTACAGCGTGTGGCACAGTGGTATAGGATATTGTGGCAGTACATGTACAGTAGCATTTAGGAAGAGGTAGAAATTCCTTTTAATACACACTTGTCAATCCTAAAGGTCAGTAGCCCCACAATTTAATAACTCCAGTTTGTACGACTGCGTTTTAACATGGTGGTGGTGGTGGGGGAGGAAAACTGGAGGGGGGGGGTTGGATTTACTTTCAAGGCACTTTGAACATTGTCAGAAACACAGAGAAGATAAGCCCCTCCCCAGGACAGAAGGTGAAATAAGCTCGAGCCCAGGTCAAACAGGTTGACTTTCTGGAAGATAAAGGAGGCAGGGAAGCTGAAGGAGAACAGCTTGAGGTCCAGGTACTTGAACTCAGGGCCAACCGCTGTGGGGTAGAGGGAGCGTGGGATACACACCAGAGACTGGAGAGAGGCTCCCGGTTTGCAGGACACTAATGGAGGTGAGGAAGGTCAAAACCACAAGAGGAATTGGAATTTTAAACGTTTGCTAAAAAGAGACAAGAAGCAGAGATGCTTCATCTTTTTAAAAAATATTTTAACAGGATGAGGGCATTACTGGCTGGGCAGCATTTATTGTCCAGAAGGCAGTTAAGAGTCAACCAAATTGCTGTGGGTCTGGAGTCACATGTAGGCCAGACCAGGTAAGGATGGCAGATTCCTTTCCTAAAGGACATTAGTGAAACAGATGGGTTTTTTTGACAATTGCCAAAGGATTTATAGTAGTCATTAGATCCTTAATTCCAGATATTTATTGATTACAAACTCCACAATCTACCGTGGTGGGATTTGAACCTGGATCCCTGGAACATTATCTGGGTCGCTGGATTAACAGACTAGTGATACTACCGCTAGGCCATCGCCTCCCCAAACCGCAGAGGTAAGGAATGAATCTGTAGGGGAGGGCGAGCGTGAGAAGTGGGTGCTTAATGGTTGGGCCATCATTGACAGGGAAATACAGCAAGAGCAGTTAACTGTCAATCTTAATCCCCAGGGCAGGCAGACCAGATTCTGATTGGATGGGGTGTCGCCATGGGATTGCAACATGGAATATTCAATTTTGAGGCTGTTGGGCGGATGGGGGTGTGAATTTGGAACCAACTTGAGTCAATGGGGACAGGTAGTGGGATAGGATACAGGTGTGGTTGAGCTGGAACTCGGGGAGGGTAGAGGTTAGTCAGGTCAAAGATAGTCAGGCCCAGTGCCAACTGTATATAACTCTGGGTTCCCCTTACCCAATCCCAGACTCCCCCCTCACCGCACCCCAACTTATATCTAAAGGAAAGAATGTGACAATGGTTTTCAGATACCATTAACAGAGAGAATCTTTCCACTTTGTGAGAAAGATCATGAGCCAGAGGTTGTCAAGGTAATCATGGTTTGGTGGTGCCGGTGGTGTACAAAGTTAAAAATCACACAACGCCAGGTTATAGTCAAACAGGTTTATTTGGAAGCACACTAGCTTTCAGAGCGCTGCTCCTTTATCAGGTGGTTGTGGAGCAGAATTATAAGACACAGAATTGAAAGCAACAGGATTGCAGTGTCATGGAATGTAATATTCAACAAATTGCCTCACTACACCACACTCTCTCACACATACACTCAAGCGTGTGCATACACACACACACAGACCCTCTCTCATACACAAGCTCTCTCTCATATGCTCACGCTCACGCTCACACCCACATGCACACACTCACTTGGTCTCCCCTGCACACACACACACCCACATGCACACACTCACTTGGTCTACCCTGCACACACACACACACACATATAAACTTGGGGGGTGAATTTGTACTTGCAGAATTACATTTTCTTCTGCTCAAAAACTGCATAAATCCATATAAGATTCTGTAACTCCCACTTAAGAATTAGAATCAGGACCTGACATTGGGACACAGACAGACTGTAACTTCACACCTTCATCTGGAGTGAGATGGCATCTATTGTTAAAGCTATCTTGAGAACATAAATCCCAGAACTTTTTTGAAGTTATGTTTGAAGGGATTGAAACTAACATGGTCATCTAAAAAATGAAAGACTTAAGCTAAATTTATTTAATATTACATTCCATGACACTACAATCCTGTTGCTATAAATTATGTGTCTTATGATTCTGCTCCACAACCGCCTGATGAAGAAGCAGAGCTCTGAAAGCAAGTGATTCCAAATAAACCTGTTGGACTATAACCTGGCATTGTGTGATTTTTACCTTTGTCAAGGTAACATAGTCACCAAGACATTCAATGGGGAATTCTGCAGAAAGCCTTTTCACCCAGAAAGTGACTGTGCAATTTTAATGTGAGCTGCAAATGAAGTAAGGGCCATCTGAGAGAGAAAAATATCGTTTCAGACAGTGAGTTGAGAGGGTTTGGAATGCACCACCTGGAAATGCCGTGGAGGCACGTTCAACTGAGGCATTTAAGAGTGGCATTGGATGGAGATGGCAAGCACGAATATGGGGACAATTGGCACCAGGTAATAGAAGCAGTGCAGGCAGTGAAGGAGCGCCTTCTGTGATATAATATTGCTGTTGAGTGGTGAAAAAGTGGAATTCACTATCACGGGGAGTGGCTTGGACTGAGTAGTACTGATACATCTGCAAGAGTGCCATCACGGATGAGGGGGAGAAAAGAGAAGATTGTGTTCTTATTACACAGAGTATTTGGGTGGGGAAGGATGGCAGGAGAGGGGCAGGTGTAATATATACGTCGTCATGGACAGATTGGGCCAAATGACCTGAACCGGTGCCATACACTCTGCAGTTATCCTGGTGGATCTGTGGGTGATGGGAAACTCCAAAGGTTCAGGTGCAGCCACTTTATAACTAATTTTTAGTTCATCGTTTTCTTTTAAGACCGAAGTGATGACAGGATCTTTGGATCCGCCATGTGGCAAGAACCCCAGTCAATCCCTTCAAGACAGCAAATGTTCTCTGGCACAAGATGGCCGCACTCCATTTGCAAACCAAGATGGCGAAGTGTTGGATAGGGCGAATGAGGCCCAAGGCTTTAGTACTCTCCCAATTCCCACCTTGGAGGACTCATGCCAGTGGAAATCACTGGGGCTTCCCTTAGGACAGGGTAAACCAGGTCAGTTTCCTCTCCCTCAGCTGTGGCAGACTGAGTCTACTGGGAGGACAGCCAATCACAGAGTGATCTGACATGGGATCAGCCTACCTCAGTAACCCAGCTAGCAGTGATGTTAATTAAGGAAACTCTTTTCAGAGACAGCCCCAGAATATGTTGTCCACAAGGACTATTAAAAAGGCTTTCGAATGGTCAATACCTTTGGGAGCTTGAGACTACTGACCCTTAAAGTGAATGCGAATTTCTAGCCCCTGCCCAAGACTTAATAGGTCTAATCCAAATGCTTTCCTCTTGTTTTAAAAAAAATATTTATATACACAAAGGCATCTTAACCTGAAATAAATTATGCCAACACTCAATCAAGAAGCATCTAAAAATAACAACTCCATAAATTACTTTTTTGTAACAAAAAAAAAAGTCAAGCAACACAGTTTAATACAGTTTTGGCATTTTGAGATTAGCACCATTTGAAAACTTGGTTTGAGAAGAATCATTTCTATCACAGTAAAAGCAGGAGGAATTGGATCAAGGGTCAAAGGAGAATTGGTATGAGTTGACCCATGGTTTTTCCCCAAAATTGAAACGGGTCTGTAGCAATTCTGTATAAATCGATTTACCCCATTTTATTTTTCCCTCAATATATATTAGATTTGTAAATTTCTGATTCTTCTGATAGTGAGCGACAAGATGCTACACTTATTGGAAAAGTGACGTTTGCCCTTTTGAAAAGGCCATCGACGTTTTGCTCTATTAATAGGCTACACACTGATTTTTTTATTGTTGCCGTGATCATGAAGGTGAAGAACCAGACGGGGTATCCAACACTGTCATGTCAGGTTAGAGGCAAAAGAAGGTTTCCATGACTGTTCTCCACTTCCCCCACCCCCCCACCCCCCATGGACCCCCACCCCCACCCCACCCTAGAAACCTCAAGGGAAACTGCCAATCATTCATCAGGCATCATCAAAAAACTTGCCCATGTCTTGAATCCCTCCAAAAGCCCACACCTTCAAATCGCCAAGGGTTCTGATCTGATTCTCTCAATTCCCACGTCAACCACCTTCTGACTTCCCTCAGGTATGTCAATAGGAACAGAGTACAGGTTGGGGTTGAGTAGCCATTTTGTAGATGTGCGGAAAGAGGGCATTCGACCCATCGGGTCTGCACCTGCCCTCTGAAGAGCATCACGCCGAGACCCAGCCCCCAAGCCTATCCCCCTATCACCGTGTTCCCCATGGTTAACCCACCTAGCCTGCACATCTCTGCATGCTGTGGGACGATCTAGCACAGCCCATCCACCTAGCCTGCACATCTCTGCATGCTGTGGTACGATCTAGCACAGCCCATCCACCTAGCCTGCACATCTCTGCATGCTGTGGGACGATCTAGCTCAGCCCATCCACCTAGCCTGCACATCTCTGCATGCTGTGGGATGATCTAGCACAGCCCATCCACCTAACCTGCACATCTTTGGACTGTGGAAGGAAACTGGAGCTCCCACCAGAGCAGACTTAGTCATTTACAATAATTGGTGGTCACCATTGGGTCAACGGTTTTAAGCAGTGATACCTTTGCCTTTACTTTTACAGGATATGCCTCTGGATGCAATGTTGATCAGATTTAGATTAGATTGGATTCCCTACAGTGTGGAAACAGGCCCTTCGGCCCAACAAGTCCACACCGACCTTCCGAAGAGCAACCCACCAAGACTCATTCCCCTACATTAACCTCCGACTAATGCATCTAAGACCATGGGCAATGTTAGCATGGCCAATTCACCTAACCCGTACATTTTTGGACGGTGGGAGGAGACCAGAGCATTCAGAAGAAACCCACGCAGACATAGGGAGAACGTGCAAACTCCACACAGACAGTTGCCCAAGATGGGAATTGAACCCGGGTCCCTGGCGCTGCGAGGCAGCAGTGCTAACCACTAAGCCACCATGCTGCACCGTGCATGGGAACTCTGTCCAGACAAGGGCTATTTTGCCCTGGGGTTCTTTCCATTCAGTGAAGGGGGCCGTTCAGCTCACTGTGGCTGGGCTGGGTCTTTGGAGAAGCGATCCGATTAGTCTCACACTCTCCTCATGCCCTTTTCACCACCCCAGCTCTTTTCCCTCCCTCAAATGGTTACCCGATTCCGTATCGGAAGTGACTATTGACCATGTCTCCATATCCTTTTCGAGGAAGTGTTTTTTTTGCCTTTATTTATTCATTCATGGGATGAGAGTGTCGCTGACCACCAGAGGGCGGTTAAAAGTCAACCATTTTACTCTGGGTCTGGAGTCATATGTAGGGCAGTTTCCTTCCCTAAAGGACATTAGGGTTCCACTGACAATCAATTTCTGGTTGCAGTCTGACCCTTAATTTCAGTTTTTTTAAAAATCAAATTCAGATTCCACTACCTGCCCTAGCGGGATTTGAACCCAGATCCCCAGGACTAATAGTCCAGTGATAATACTACTGGACCAACACCACTCCTACGGGTCAGAGGAGACTGGAGTGACAATTGCAGGGTTGGATTTGAACTGCTTTCTATTGACAGGATGTACCACTGGCCCATGGCCTCTCCAAGTGTGTTCCAAAACTCAACTCACTCTGTTAACAAAAAACTCTTCAACTCTCCTGTGATTCTTTTGCCACTAACTTACACAGGAGGCAGTTTGAATGGAGGGATGATAGGAACAAGGCACAAAGAAACATCCAAATTCCAAATTGGAATCCAAATGGTGTTCCGGATTGTCACAAACTCCATCGAAAATATAATCAACGTTATTCAGTAATTGATTCTTTAATGCAAAAAGATGGCTGTTTAGTCAGAGTTGAAATTTTACAAGGAATTACTCCACCTCTTGTTTAATATTGACCTATAGTTAGTCACTTTGCCCTTGGGAGTAACTCTGATGCAATTTTGCAAACCCCAGTCAACTCCATATTGCAAGAACAAGATTTGTCGTGTGTTAAATCACATGGCAGCCTGAAAACAAAATATTCGGTGGAATCAATGAGTCAGCTTTGGAAGGCTCAGAAGGAGTCAAAATCTAAAATTTAGACAGTGGCTGCCCAGTTTCCAAGACAGAACAGCATTCTCAGCAGGTAGAGGGATTTGCTGTTGGTCGAGATGGGCAGTTATAGCCGGCTGGGGTGAAATGGAGCCCATGTTCACACACAGGTAGATCCACAAACTGACTCAAAGCAGCCGGGGATTGAATATTCCATCCCATTTCATCTCGAGTACAATTACCCACTGCCAATGCCTGAAGGAAAGGGCTTTTTATGAAGCGAAGAGGTTTGGATGGAGTGGGGGTGGGTGTGTGTGTAAGGGAGGGGGTTGGGCTATGGCAGGTAGGAGACTGAAGTGGACCACATATGCCAGCATCGACCATTTGATGGACCGAGTGGCCTGTTTCTGGGTTGCAGACTCACTGTATTTCCACATAAATGGAGTGCATATGCTAGCACAGACTATTTGATAGATGGAATGGCCTGTACCTGGGTTGCAGACTCACTGTATTTCCACATGAATGGATGCTAGAAGTTTCCTGTTGCAAGCAGGGACACACCAGAGTGCAGTCAATCTCTGTGCAGCAGGGTGGAGCCTTGTGCTAATTACCATGCACATCTAGCACCCAGTTACACATAGGAGTTGTGCTAAAGATTTCATTGTGGACCCTGAATCCAAGAGGTGAAGGGGGTTAAGGCAACTTTACTGCAGTCAAAACGTAGTTTGAGAGTTTTCTCTTCCAAAAAAAAGACTAGCTGACAGAGGATCAATCTACATGATTTAAGGGCATTTTTAATTCATTGCTACAATGGGGTCACAGGAAAACGTCTGCCTGAAGCCTGCGCAGTGTTAGTTAGAGCTTCATATTTGGCTTTCTCAGTTTCATTACCAAGGTAACAGTGTGAGCCCACCAGTGTCAAGGGACCAGCTCCAAATCCTTAACGTCATCTCCTGGCTCAACACTGCACTTGCAAATGCCTGTGTGTTAGGAGACAGAGGAACTAGGTCCTAGGTTGAATCTTACTGGAGAAAAGACACCTCTTGGAGGGAGGTGTTTTGGCGCACTAGTCCTCTCCAGCAATCGGGAATTACTCGGAAGAAGACTCTCCAGTTATCTACTGTCGGGGGCAAAACAATTGTGGAATTTATAATGACCCAGAGATAACCACCACTGACTTGGCCTCTTCAAAAGGTCATAAGACTTTGGCCCCACAAGGGCAGGAATTATTTTATTGTTATTCTCACACAATAAAAAAAAACATCTGCAGCATGATTAATAGAGACAAGAGAGAGAATACAAAAAAAATGTGCATTTTGCAAAGAAAAACATGAGAGAGAGAGAGAGAGAAAATAGTGTGGCACGCGGTTCTGAGGTTTAGCTGTTGAAACAAACAGGGCCAACCTCAAAACCAAACTTCTGCTGATGCTCTCCAAAGTCAGTCACAGCGACATCTTTGATGGGCAGGTCAACAACACGCGGCGATTCAATCTCCAGCACAGTGTGGTCAGAGCCCTTCCTCAGCTGCAAGGGAAGACAGGATGCAATGTTAAAGGAGAGAGGATTCCAGTAAAACAGCAGCAAGGATTCCTGTGAAAGAAAAGGGGACATGGCACCGAAGATTGTGGCCTTATGTCCATCAGAATGGGGAAACTGTTTCGGTGAAGCTGACCGAAGGATGGGTATGGACCAGGATACAAGGAGCTGGGAGTTGAGGGAATACCCATCCACCAACGATTCTTCGTCACCTGTTCCCAGCTAAATCCAACTTCCTCACCAAAGTTTACACAATGAGATGGATAGAATGGATAGTCTCTTTTCCCAGGATAGAAATGTCAATTGTGAGGGGACAGAAGTTTAAGGTAAAAAGCGGGTAAGTTTAAGGGTGATGTGAGATGTAGGTTTGCTTTACACAGAGGGTGGTAAGTGCCTGGAAAGCGCTACGAGAGGAGATGCTAGAGACAGATACAATAGCAACATTTAAGAGGCATCTTGACAAATATACAGGGAAGAGGTTTTTTGATTAGATTAGATTACTTACAGTATGGAAACAGACCATGTCTACAGAATGGAAACAGTCCATTCAGCCCAACAAGCCCACACCAACCATCTGAAGAGTAACCCACCCAGACCCATTTCCCTCTAACTACTGCACCTAACACTATGGACAATTTAACCTTCCAGCTCAGCACTGTCCTCATGACCTGTTCTACCTGCCAATCTCCCTTCCCACCTATCCGCTCTTCCCTTCCCTCTGACCTATCACCTCCATCCCCACCCCCATTTACCTATTGTACTCTTTGCTACCTTCTCCCCAGCCCCACCCTCCCATTTATCTCTCTACCCTGGAGGCTTTCTGCCTCTATTCCTGATGAAGGGCTTTTGCCCGAAACGTCGATTTTCCTGCTCCTCGGATGCTGCTTGACCTGCTGTACTTTTCCAGCGCCACTCTAATCTAGACTCTGATCTCCAGTCCTCACTTTTGCAATTTAACATGGCCAATCCACCTGTCCTGCACATCTTTGGACTGTGGGAGGAAACCAGAGCACCCGGAGGAAACCCACACAGACACGGGGAGAACGTGCAAACTCCACACAGGACAGCTACCCGAGGCTGGAATCGAACCCAGGTCCCCGGTGCTGTGAGGCAGCAGAGCTAACCACTAAGCCACCTTGCTGCTCCTGGGTAGATGGACTGTATGTAGGCAACAAGCTTTTAGTTTACGAAGGCGTGATGTGTTGGCACAGCTGAAGGGCCTGGTCCTGTGCTGTATCGTTCTTCGCAAGAGAACAGTTAGGTCAATCATCTCAGCTGAACAACGCTGCATGCAACAGTGCAGCTCCTCCCCAGTACTGCCAGGGAGCGTCTGCCGACTTTATCCCAACAGCACAGGCTAAGCACTGAACTGTTTAGCCCCAGCAGTTTGACCCCACTTGTCAGAAGAATTGTTGCTTACTTTGCAGCCGTCATAGATGGCATTGATATACGGGGTCTTGGACTGTGACAGCTCCTCGTCATTAGCCCCTCGGAAGCGCACTGCTCTCTCGTAGCTCTTTGCAGCAGCGTCATACCAGCCTATGGACTGCTGGCAATTGTAGATGAACCTCTGCCGGGCTATGGCACTCAGAAGCCGCAGGAAGGTCATCTGGACCACGTGGACTGGATTTCCATCGGAGTCAGTGTACATGAGCTGAGGAGAGAAAAGACACACACTGATACAGGAGCGTAGGGAAATTCCTACACCAACTCCAACAGGGTGAGGTTACATCAACATTGCCTTGGTTTGGAATGGGGTCGTTCTGTGAATGGTTAAGGGAGAGGCTAAATGGGCACATGAGGAATGGTTACTGCTGCCGGAGGGATGAAATGGAGTAAGGCAGAAGGAAGCCGGTGTACAGAATAAATACCAGCACAGACCAGGCAGGCTAAATGGTCTGTGTCTGTGATGCCAATGAATCACACTCATTGGTTGAGTTGTTACAGTACGTTGGAAGGAATACATTTTTATTGTAAACTAAGAGCAGAAATTTGGACATTGCCGTATTGTAGAGAATGTGCAAGTGTGTTTGTGATTGACTTCATTTTGCAACTCAAAGGTCAAGAGTGGTCAAGTGTGTGGTGTTCACTTATTGGTCACGTAGGCTCATGTAACTTTTTGAGAGGGTGGATTTGGAAACTATTGTGAGGTGGCGGTGGTAAGCTGCCTTCCTGAACCGCAGCAGTCCTTGAGCTATGGACAAACCCACATAGTGCTTTTCGGGAGGGAATTCTACAATTCTGACCCAGTGATACTGAAGGAAACAACAATATATTTCCAAGTCAGGATGGTGAATGACCTGGAGGGGGACTTGCAGGGGGATGGTGCTCCCATGTGTCTGCTGCCCTTGTCCTTCCAGATGATAATGGCCATGGCTGGAAAGTGCTGTCTGAGGAGCCTTGGTGAATGTTGTGTTCTAGAGTCACATAGAGACCAGCTGCAAATCAGATAGGCTTTTACAACAATCGACAATGATTTAAATGGTCACCGTCACAGAGATTAGCTTCTAGATTCCTGATTTATGAATTACATTTTAATTCAACCAGTTGCCATGCAAATTGTACCCACATCCCTGGAGCATTAGCTTCGGAATACCATTGCACTACCATCTACTCCTCGTCTGGACTACTCTTGCTTGTATTCCTTTCTGTGAGGAGCACTATACTCAGCTACATATTTATTTGACCTTCTGTGAGACTTATGATGAGACTCTCGCTCTCTCTCACACATTCTAATGTGTTAACTCTCTTATGATTCATGCGAGATATTGTTAATACCGCGAATTAAAGACACAGTCTCGCCTCAGGAACTCTTACCTGCTTGCCTCGTTTGAAATTGCTGTACCAGGTTCCAGGTTTGTCCCTATGCCAAGATGCAACTTTAACCTGGAAAAGTCAGAGAGTGTGGACATGACAGGAGCTGTCAGAGACAGTATGACAATTAGTCAGCCCCAGTGCAGACACACTGGGGATAGTCACTGAGTGGGTCACATGCAGAGATGGACAATAAACAGGACAAACTACATCAGTTCCGATTGGTAACTGCAATAGGAAGTGCTTCAGAAAGGGAGAGGTTGAAACCTTCTGAAGAAAGGTCATTCGCCCGGAAATGCTAACGCTGATATCTCTCCACAGATGCTGCCAGACCTGTTGAGCTATTCCAGTAATTTCTGGTTTTGTTTGAGGTTGAAATCTTTGCCATTGGCTGTTGGCATCACCACAAAGAGGGGGAAGTTTGATACAAAGACTAGAGGAGGTCCCGGCTTCCTTTTACAGGGTCCCATCACTGTGCCTTGACATTCTACTCTAGGGACAAAGTTAAAAATCACACAACACCAGGTTGTAGTCCAACAGGGTTATTTGGAAGCACTAGCTTTCGGAGCGCCGCTCCTTCATCAGGTCAGAATCCTGCCCCACAACCACCGGATGATGGAGCAGTGCTGTTTTCATTGGAGACTTGATAGAGGTGTACAAGATGATTAGGGGTTTAGATAGGGTTGACCATGAGAATCTTTTTCCACGTATGGAGTCAGCTATTATGAGGGGGAATAGCTTTAAATTAAGGAGGGTAGGTATAGGACAGATGTTAGGGGTAGATTCTTTACTCAGCGAGTCGTGAGTTCATGGAATGCCCTGCCAGTAGCAGTAGTGGACTCTCCCTCTTTATGGGCATTTAAACGGGCATTGGATAGGCATATGGAGGATAGTGGGCTAGTGTAGGTTAGGTGGGCTTGGATCGGCGCAACATTAGGGGCCAAAGGGCCTGTACTGCGCTGTATTTTTCTATGTTCTATGTTCTATGTTCTAAACTGTTGGACTACAACCTGGTGTTGTGTGATCTTTAGCTTTGTCCACCCCAGTCCAACATCATGGCTACTGTAGGAAGGCAGTGAATAATGGTATTGTCACTTGATAGATAAATCAGGAGCTCCTTTAATGGGAGGTACAAAAGCAAAGGTAATGTGAGACAAAAGCTTTCACTCAGTGAGCAGTGAGAGTCTGGAAATGCCTGGCAGTGTGATGGACAGCAAGTTCATTGGAGACATTCAAGACAACATGAGATGATTACTTGCATAGAAACAGTGTGCTGGGGTATGGGAAATAGACAGGATATTGGCACTAGAGCATAGAGCTTGTATGATAGGCTGAACACTCTCCTTCTGTGCCATAACAATTCTGTCATTCTGCCTGGGTATGCTACTGGCTGGTCCCGCTGCATTTGTGAAACAGTTCATCTATTGAATCCAAGGTTGCCTGATAGAGTTCTTTGGCATTATGAAAGGGAGTTCAATAGGAGATACTTTAAAAAGTACTTGCCATCCAGGAGGAACAAAACTCCAGGAGAGCAGTAAAGTAACTGATCAATTCAATGGGGAATGGAAAACCAACCTCTTTTACTCAAGAGTGGTGCGGGTGCAGGACAGAATGTGGAACTGGTTGCTGGAGGGAGTGGTTAAGGTTGAACAGCACTGCTGTATTCACTGGGGAAGCTGGACAGACACACAAGGGAGAAAGACCATAAGAAATCGGAGCAGGAGTAGGTCATTGGCCCATTGAGTCTACCCCACTATTCAATGAGATCACAGGTGATCTCAACTCCACCTTCAAGCCTTTACCCCATAACATTCGATTCCGTTAGTGATCAGAAATCTGTCTCCCCCACTCCTGAATAGATCCAGCCTCAGCAGCCCCTCTGAGATTCACTCCCCTCTGAGAAAAGAAATTCCTCCTCATTTCTGACTTAAATGAGTACTCCCTTACACTGAGACAATTCCCTCTGGTCCTAAACTCTCCCACAAAGGGGAGACAATTTCTCCACACCTATCCTATCGTGCCTCCTGACTATCTTGTATGTTTCGATAAGATCTCCTCCCATCCTTCTGAACTCCAAGGAGCACAAGCCCAACCAACTCAACCTCTCCTCACAGGAAAATACCTCCATACTTGGAAGGGAATGGAAGGGTATGAGCAGAGGATGCAATGAAGAGGGATGGTAGGAAAGAATGTAACAGCATATGGACCAATAAGGCCTCATTTTTGGGGCCATAAATTTTAAAAACAGTTCTTTAAAAAATATCAAAGTTACTGTGCAGCAATGATGTGGAGGTGCCGGTGTTGGACTGGGGTGTACAAAGTTAAAAATCACACAACACCAGGTTATAGTCCAACAGGTTTATTTGGAAGCACTAGCTTTCGGAGCGCTGCTCCTTCATCAGGTGGTTGTGCAGGGCACAATTGTAAGACACAGAATTTATAGTTTGCAGTGTGATGTAACTGAAATTATACATTGAAAAATTTTTCAATATATAATTTCAGTTACATCACACTGTAAACTTTTGCTATAAATTCTGTGTCTGCCAATTGTGTACTCCACAACCACCTGGTGAAGGAGCAGCACTCAGAAAGCTAGTGCTTCCAATTAAACCTGTTGGACTATAACCTGGTGTTGTGTGATTTTTAACACTGTGCAGCAAGCACTGCACATCAGAATGAATTAAAAGATCCATCCCACCCTGGCAATGTTTTTCCATAACCGTTGTAATAGGGGAGAAGGTACAGAAGCCTGAACACAAGCACCAGCCGGTTTCGAAACAGTTTCTACCCTACTGTTGTTAGGATACTGAATGGACTCACAAACTCTCAACATTCACCCATACCTGTGTTTTTGTTTTTGCTGCTGTTTACCTATTATTTATTTATCTATGCTACTTAACTCTGTGATCTGACTGTATCGCTCGCAAGACAAAGCTTTTCACTGTGCCTCGGTACACGTGACAATAAATTCAATTCAATGAGATGGGATGCTGAATACCATTAGCTAGCTGAGTGAGTGAATAAGGACGGCGTGGAAACACCATGTTTTGTATTAGATTGTGCGCGGTGCTCCATCGACAGATCCATTCTGATCTTGTTGCACTATATATATATATAATGTCCTTGCCAACTTACCCCTTCAGTCTTCTTGTCGGGGAAAATACAGGTTTCTCCACCTGCGGTGAAATTACAGAAGACCTTAAAGGAATCCTTAGAACAGCCTTGATTGGGGTCAATCCAGTAATCGCCTAGGGAGGGAACAACAGGCAACTTTTAACATCTCAAAGTCATACCATCGTAAATGAAATGGGCACTATCACTTTAAATGCAACGATAGCATTTAGTAAGGGCTAGAATGAAAGAACAGGGATGTACTGCTGAGGTAGTATGAGGCTCTGGTCATTCTGCATTTGAAATATTGTGAGCAGCTTTGGACCCTGTATCTAAGGAAGGATGTGCTGGCCTTGGAGGGAGGGTCCAGAGGAGGTTTACAAGAGTGATCCTGGGGATGAAGGGCTTGTCGTATGGGGAGCAGTTGATGACTCTGGGTCTGTACTTGATGGAGTTCAGAAGGGTGAGGGGGAATCTGATTGAAACTTACTCAATACTGAGGGGCCTGGATAGAGTGGACGTGGAGAGAAATGTTTCCACCAGTAGGAGAGACCAGGACCCAAGGGCACAGCCTCAGGGTGAAGGTTTAGAACTGAGATGGGGTAGAATATCCTCAGCCAGAGGGTGGGGAATCTGTGGAACTCATTGCCACAGAGGGCTGTGGAGGCCAAGTCATTGAGTGTCTTTAAGATGTGGAGATGCTGGTGTTGGATTGGGGTGGATAAATCGGAAGTGACATGACACCAGGTTATTGTCCAAAAGGTGTATTTGAAATCACCTTTTTCAGTGAACCTGATGAAGGAGCAGCACTCCAAAAGCTTATGATTTGAAATAAACCTGTCGGACTATAATCTGGCATCATGTGACTTCTGATTTTGTGTAGTTAAGATTGAGGCAGATAGGTTCTTGATTAGATTAGATTCCCTACAGAGTGGAAACAGGCCCTTCGACCCAACAAGTCCACACTGATCCTCTGAAGAGCAACCCACCCAGACCCATTTCCCTCTGGCTAATGCAGCTAACACTGTGGGCAATTTAGCTTGGGCCAATTCACCGAGCCTGCACATCTTTGGAATGTGGGAGGAAACCGGAGCGCCTGGAGGAAACCCACGCAGACATGGGGAGAATGTACAAACTCCACACAGACAGTCGCCCGAGGCTGGAATTCAAGCTGGGACCCTGGTGCTGTGAGGCAGCAGTGCTAACCACTGAGCCACCGTGGTCCCCCCACTTAGCCATTAGGAAGGTGGTAAAGGGTTACAGGGAGAAGGCAGGAGAATGGGTTTGAGAAACATATTAGCCATGATCGAATAGCAGAACAGAATCAATGGGCCAAATGGCCTATATCTTATGGCCTTTAGACCTAAAGGTCTTGTTGACAGGTCCTTGCAGATGCAAGTTGAGAAAACGGTTTTTGAAAACAGTGTCCTTTGGCGTTCAGAAATAGAGCACAGAATGCAAACAGAAATAAGTGAGCTACCACAGATCTTTAGAAATCATTGGTTAGGTCCCAGCCGCAGTATCATGGTGCATTCTGATCATCACAATTCAGGTGGGCATGTGAAGGGCTTGCAGGGGTGATGGTCTCAGGTTTGAGGGGCTTCAGCTCAGGTTGAGAGTCTGGAAAAGCACAAGTTCTGCTCGATGACGTGAGTTTTTGCTTTTAAATAGCACACCACGTTTTGACCTGGACTGTGCGATCTGAAAGGCTGCTGACTGAACATTCAGCAATAAGTTTCAAAAACAGGGCGGGGGGGAGGGGGGGTAACACTTCAAAACTATGGAGAACACGAATTTTGAGCAAAGTAGATCATTCAGCCCTCACCTCGCACCCCCTTTCACTAAACCCTGGCCTGCTCCAACATTTGATAAGATCACGGCTGACTTAACTGTGGATTCCACCCACGGTTCCAACTTTCGACACAAGAACTTGCCACACCCTCACCCTGGATGGTCCAGTACAGCTACAACACTGGCCCTTGCCCTGCACTGACAATGTGGGATATGACCCAGGTATACCCTGTCCACAGAAAGCAGGACAAATCCAACCCCACAATTGTCTACTTTCAACCATAGGGAAGGCGATGGCCTTGTGGCATTATCGCTAGGTAAAAACAACGACTGCAGATGCTGGAAACCAGATTCTAGATTAGAGTGGTGCTGGAAAAGCACAGCAGTTCAGGCAGCATCCGAGGAGCTGGAAAATCGACGTTTCGGGCATTATCGCTCGCCTATTAATCCTGAACCCCTGGTAATGTCCTGGGGACGTGGGTTCGAATCCTGACACGGCAGATGGTGGAATTTGAATTCAATAAATATCTGGAATGAGCAGTCTAATGGTGACCATGAATTGATTGTTGGAGAAACCCATCTGGTTCACTAATCTCCTTTAGGGAAGGAAACTGACATCTTTACCCGGTCTGGCCTACAGGTGACTCCTATATGATCCACTTGATTTCACCATCTCTTAACTAATAAGAAATACATGTATTAAAAGTAATAAAGACTGGCCTGGCCAGTGATGCCTATATCCCGTGAATGAATATAAAATACAATCAGCAAAGCAAGGGAAGGGGCACTTACTCAGCACTAACTTGTTCTTCAGTTCTAGGTGCGGGTTCCACCAGGGACACTCTGCTCCTGATCTCATTACTTGAACAAAAGAGTTGAATTTAAGAGGCGAGGTGATTGTGATTATGTGTGATACCATGGCATCATTTAATTGAGTGTAGTGGCATCATGGACCCCTAACAAAACTGGAATGAGGAGGGAGGGAAGGAGAGTGGGTGGAAGCGAGTGGGGAGTAATGCCCTGCTGGTCGCATTTATACCTGGTCAGAAGTCAGACAACACCAGGTTATAGTCCAACAGATTCATTTGAAATCAGCGCTTTCAGAGTGCTGCGCCTTCGTCAGGTATCATCTGATATCTGATGTTGTACACCCCAGTCCAACACCGGCACCTCCACATCAGAGTTATACCAAACATAGAATTAACACTTTGTGTCAAAAGGTCTTCTCCAAATGCCATTTGTCCTTTATGACTGAACGAGTTTCGAAGAAGCGTCACTGTACTCGAAACGTTAACTTTGTTAATCTCTCCTCAGATGCTGCCAGACCTGCTGAGACTCTCCAACATTCCCCGTGTTCATTTCAGGTTTACAGTATTCTTTCATTTTAGTGTCTGGTTGGGTTTATTTCTCAATTTTGATATTTTAAATTTAATCTGAATCGCCTGCTTCACCCACACCCAGCATTTCACTTTCAACACCACCCCTCCCTCTCCCCCATCCCATCCCTCCATAATCCCTACCCACCCTCTCTCCCCCAATGTCTCCCTTCCCCACCCCCATTCCTCCCACTCTCTCCTTCAAGCCTTTCAATCATTCCCTCTAAGCACCGATCCAACTCCCTCTTAAATATTACAATCTTATAAATATTACAATAAATTACAATTTACTCCGCAGCCACGTCAGGAATGATTAATAAATTTGCAGAATGGAGTCGAGGAGAGATGTTTGATCTCAACCCCTTATTATAACTTCACAAATGAATTAGCAAGTGAGAACATTTCAAGGGAAAGATAACTTGACTGATGGTTGGTATGTTACCAAGCCTTGGTGTCAGACATGAAACCCAGAGGCGTAAATGCTCTCAAGTAACCGTGACAACTCAATCACAACAACCTTTGAGGTAGATGAACATTTCTTTTGTGTGTCTTTTTATACGATCCCATGAGGCTAGGATCAAAGACAAAGGAGGGAAGTGTATTTCCAATTGATACAGCCAATGTGTCAGTCAGACAGACCAACAAGCAGATACCTTAGAAAATTGTACAGTGGGGAAAATAATATATCCTGTTCATCACCACAGCAATGTTTTTACAGACCAAATGTTCAAGTCGCATCAATGGACTGAAATCGAGCTTTCAAGAGAGCTCAGAGGGGGCTTGAGAGAGGAGATTAAAATGCTGAAGAGTTTAGATAAAGGGGAACGTTGCTAGTCAGAGATCACTGGGTTTGGAGAGCAGGTTTAAAATAATTGGTAAAGGAGCCAGAGAAGTGAAAACAAGGAATAACCATCAATTGGACAATGGCTGATTAGAATCTTAATTACTTGAAGAAACAGAGTGGAGGGCATGTTCCTATCTCCATCGATTGTGCTGAGGTGGAGATGGTCAAGAGGGTCAAGTTTCTAGGGGATATGATCACTAACAATCTGTCCTGGTTCACCTACATTGACATTATGATCAGGAAAGCACAACAACTACTTAGGAGGCTAAGGAAATTCAGCACTCTTACCAATTTTTATAGATGCAACATAGAAAGTATCTTACCCGTATGCATTGCAGTTTAGTACGGCAACTGCTCAGCCCAGGACCATGAGGAACGAGGGAGAGTTGTGAACACAACCCAGTCCACCACAGAAACCAACCTTCCATCCACTGACTCCATCTACACTTCCCACTGCCTCGGGAAAGCAACCAACATAATTAAAGACCCCTCGCACCCTGGTTATACTCTCTTCCAACTTCTTCCATCAGGCCGAAGATACAAAAACTTAAATACATGTACCAACAGACTCAAGAACAGCTTCTTCCCCGCTGTTACAGAGTCAGAGATGTACAGCACAGAAACAGACCCTGTGGTCAAACTCATCCATGCCAACTAGATATCCTAACTTAATCTAGTCCCATTTGCCAGCACTTGGCCCACATCCCTCCAAACCCTTCCTATTCATGTACCCACCCAGATGCCTTTTAAATATTGTAATTGTACCAACCTCTACCAGTTCCTCTGGCAGCTCATTCCATACACACACCACCCTCTGCGTGAAAACATTGCTCCTCAGGTCCCTTTCAAACTTTTCCCATCTCACCCTGAACCTATACCCTCTAGTTTTGTACTCTGGGAAGGAGCTGCCTGGAGATGACAGAGTCCGTGGTCATTTCCAAGAGGTGAAGTATTTGGAGGAAAAAAATCGAGGGTGTGGAGAAAGAGCAAAGTGGTTGAACGGTTGCTTCCTGAAAGAGCCAGTGCACATCTAATGGGCAGAATGGTCTCCTTCTATGGCGTAATGGCTTTGTACTGATTGTAACAAGGTCGGTCAGTTGCACCTCAGAGAATCTGAGTTCCCTGATTGGGGCTGTTAATCTAGACCAATCAGGGAGCCTGGTTAACATTAAAAGGGTGAGTATCAGGGATATGGAGCCCCAATAATACCTGACTCAGAGTTCTAGTCAAAGACAATGCATTTGTGAATAAGGGCCGATTGCTGATTGGATGCAGCCTTGGAAGAGTTTTTTTCAGGTTGATGAGTTCATGGCACCAGACCTTTGTACAGCATAGTAGGTCTGAACAATGCATCGATTTATTTGTTGGAAGCCATGGGTTGTTTTGCAGCTCATCGATCGAGCAGTTGGTTAAATGACCCATGTGGTTAAATGACCAACCACATTAGTTACGTGCCAGCTGTAAGAATGCCACATGACCCACTGACCATCACTTCCTCAGCTCAACCCAATGACCACAACATCAGAGGCTGTTGCTGGACACCAGCAAAGCCAGCCAACACCTTTCGGGAAAGGCATCGGAGACAACACCAAACAGGGCGGAGAGGGATTTACAGGGAACAGGTTTAGCTACATGGTAACACAGAAGCAGAGTCTTGTTGAAGGGAACAGACAGAACATCAAAGCCTTTAATCCTTCATCCATCAGGTAAGAATTTTTCAGTCTGGAGGCCTGTGACCAGTGGAGTGCCACAAGGATTGGTCCTGGGTCCTCTACCTTTCGTCATTTATGTAAATGATTTGGATGCGAGCATAAGAGATACAGTTAGTAAATTTGCAGATGACACCAAAATTGGAGGTGTAGTGAACAGTGAAGAGGGTTACCTCAGATTACAACAGGATCTTGATCAGATGGGCCAATGGGCTGAGAAGTGGCAGATGGAGTTTAATTCAGATAAATGCCAGGTGCTGCGTTTTGGGAAAGCAAATCTTAGCAGGACTTATGCACTTAATGGTAAGGTCCTAGGGAGTGTTGCTGAACAAAGAGACCTTGGAGTGCAGGTTCATAGCTCCTTGAAAGTGGAGTCGCAGGTAGATAAGATAGTGAAGACGGCATTTGGTATGCTTTCTTTTATTGGTCAGGGTATTGAGTACAGAAATTGGGACGTCATGTTGCGGCAGTACAGGACATTGGTTAGGCCACTGTTGGAATATTGCGTGCAATTCTGGTCT
>NC_057717.1:102832897-102877412 GCF_004010195.1 Chiloscyllium plagiosum | reverse complement strand
ATGAATAGGAAGGGTTTGGAGGGATATGGGCCAGGTGCTGGCAAGTGGGACTAGATTGGGTTAGGATATCTGGTTGGCATGGATGGGTTGGACCGAAGGATCTGTTTCCATGCTGTACATCTCTATGTCTCTATGACTCTAATTGAATGTGTGTAAATTGTTGTTCCCTTTGAAATTTGGAATTCTTGCTTGTGTCCTGATGAGTGTAAAGTATAAAGCTTTGATGTCATGTCTGTTTTGACAGTGATGTTCAAGGAAGGGTTTACTGCTGAGAACCCTACCTGTCATCAAACAAGGTGTGCAGCGGAGCTGATGAGACAGTGCAATACAAAATGTTATGGACCAACCAAATCACCTCAAAATATTTTAGGAAGGTAGCCTAGACCCTAATCTTTTCTTATTTTTAAGGCAACTGTAAGGTGTCTGTTCCCATGTGATGTAACTGATCAAACTACTTGACATTAAATAAAGCACAATTTCTGTAAACACTGTAATTAAAATATAACCAAAGAAAGAGGAATTTAGAATAACTTAAGTCTATTGGAAAACTTAACAGAATAATAGATACAGTAACTATTACTAATGAACTGGTCCAATCTAGTAACATCCCATAATACACCCCTTGGCAAACAGGCAAACTCAGAAAAACAGATTTTTTCTCAAATGTAATCCAACAGTCCAGCTTTTGGCTGTAAATGAAAAAGGGCAAATAGCTTTCACCTATTCAAGCCCACAACAGCAACTGTTTAAAGCCCTAAACATAAAAACAGAAAATAAACCCTTAGAAATCCTGGTCTGTGAGAGCTGGTCACACCCAGCTTCTATTATTCCAACTTTTAAAAAAGAATTCCAAGATGTCACAAGATGTTCACTGCTTTTGGTAGACTGCTCATCACCTCTGCCTTACAAACTCTCTTCAAAATAAAACCAAGACAAAGTAATCTCTTAAAGCCACAGCATTGTCACAGAGAAAGAGAGCTTCATGTATTGAAGAGTTTCCCTCCGCGTTAACTTACCGTCCTTGAAGTGTGGATGACAGAGTTGGAGCTCCTTACAAGTTCGGCCAGGGTTACTCTGCGTCCCCACTGGACGCCTCATCTGCTCCACCTCATCTTTCAGTGACGATAGGGCGCCGAAGACCTCCTCCATCCCTTCTGTGTAGTCAAGGGGACTCCCCCCGGCATTGTCGGCTTGCTCAGTCTCAACATGCCTTCTTGTCTTTGACCTGTATATCGGCAGCGGCTGTATTATCTCAGCTGGTGGACCCTGGCCAGGACAGAAACATGTGACAGACAACATTGAATGCAGAGAAGTGGGAAGTGATAGATTTTGTCAGGAGACTGAGGAGAGGCTGAATACAAAAACTGATATCATTCTGAAGGAGTTGCAGGAGCAGGAAGCACTGCGGTCATTCACACACACATCACTGAAGATGGTAGGATGGGCAGCATGGTGGCTCAGTGGTTAGCATTGCTGCCTCACAGTGCCAGGGACCCAGGTTCGATTCCAGCCTCTGGCGACTGTCTGTGTGGAGTTTGCACATTCTCCCGGTGTCTGGGTGGGCTCCCTTCAAGTGCTTCCACTTTCCTCCCCCAGTCCAAAGATGTGCAGGTTAGGGTGGATTGGCAAGGCTAAATTGACTATGATGTGCAGGTTAGGTGTGTTAGCCATGGGGAATGTAGGGTTACAGGGATAGGGTGGGGGTTAGGTCTGGCTGGGATGATCTTCGGAGGGTGAATATGGACCCAATGGGCCAAATGGCCTCTGTTCACATTATCATATGGTAATGTGATAATCTGTGAGAGGTTGAGAAAGCAGTTGATCAGGTATATGGGCTTTATAAATGCAGGAAGTTACAATGAACCTTCATAAACCACTGGAATGGCCATGTCTAATTCTGGGCACCACACCTTTGGGATATAATTGCATCTTTAAATACCATGTTTACTGGTGAGGTGCTGGAATATGGGGTTACAATACATTGATGTTTGATAGCTGGAGTGAACAGGATGAGCTTAAGAGGCTGCTCCCATGTTTTAACTCTAAGACTCTCTACGATAGAGATCACAGAAAAGATTCAGGTGAATGGTCTCAGCAATGAGAGACATCAGAAGCAGTGACTGACTGGTTAATGGTGAGATGGTCCAGATTGGGCTGCTCCCGAGGGTAGAAAGGTGGACAATCACAGGACACTGGCATAAAGTAATGGCCATAAGAAACAAAGGCAACTCAGAGAAATAAGTTTTCTTTTTCTGATCATTCACAGGGCATGGACATCCAGCATTTATTGCCTGTCCCTAGTTGCCACATGAGAAGGTGGGTGGTGAGCTACCTTCTTGAACCGCTGCAGTCCACCTGCTTTGGGTTGACCCACAATGCCCTTAGGGAGGGAATTCCAGGATTTTGACCCAGTGACACTGATGGAACGGTGATATATTTCCAAGTCGGAAAGGTAAAGCTATAAGCAATTCGTCAATCTTTGAAGATTTCCCAGGAGTAACAAAAAATTCGGTATGGCCTTTTTGTCACCTTGCAAAAAATGCTCAATTATTGAAAGTCCAAACTATCGACTGGATTGTGTGGTTCAGTGGTAATGTCCCTACCTCTGGACTGTGAGGCTTGGGTTCAAATCCCAACTCAGGGATGTGATGGACACAGCAGGTGTTTGTAGCCATCTGATGAAGAATGGGCATCTAATGATCTCCAAATGGACAAAAAAACTCTTAAAATCCTTATACATTTCTGGGACTATTTGATGGAAAATGGAATTGGAATAGTGAGCTGGTCAGTGCAGAGTCAATGGGCTGAAGGGCCTTTGTCTGCGCTGTACACCCTCTATCGCCTGCCAGAAAGGTCTACGCCCAGAAGGGTATCGCCAACACGTGAAGTATTTGGGTGGCGATGCCAGTTCCACCCACTGTGACTCAGAAAGAGCCCGGGTACCTCTCACAGCTCCCACTCCCACTGCCCACTCCCCAGCCCACCACATCCCTCCTGCGTTCCTCCAACTCCCCCACCCTGTCAACAAGAAACAATGCTTACAGGTGGACCAGGGAGGCCTGGGGGTCCTGTGTCACCTTTGAATCCCATTGGTCCCTGCAAAGGAGAGAGAGAGCACGCGATGGTCAGTACAAGGACCAGGAATGGACAGTGCACAAATTCATCCATCATGGAGACCAATGAGATCGTCAGTCAAACTACTTACTTCAGAACCCTTCGAACCTTTTGAACCCTGTTGACCCTGAATCAAACAGAACAGGGAGGAAGACGTTTAGTCAATAATTAATTCGGAAAATCAATGTTCCAGAATATTCCTGCGCTAAGTACAATCGAGACAACTTAATGTTCGTGGGATGCTGGCAGCAATCTTGTTTCATTCATTGTCCATCTCTAAGTGCCTAGAGGGTAGTTAAGAGTGAACCAGATGACTCATACATGGGCCAGAGCAGGTAAGGATGGCAGATTCTCTTCCCTAAAGAGGAATTAGTGAACCAGGTGGGCTTTTAAACAATAGCGCATGGTCCCCATCTGGCCATCCTTTTATGGAATTCTAATTCCTCCATCAACCTGGTGAGATTTGAGCCCGCATCCCCAGAACATGGGGTTTCTGATTTACCAGTCAGGTGACATTGCCACCCACCTCCCCACCTGAGGTCTGAGGTAAAAGCAGAAAGTTGAGGAGTGGGCAACGGAAGGGAGTGGAATGCAAAGTTGGTAGATCTGCATTCTGAGGGAGACAAGAGTCTGTCTACTTACTGGTAAACCAGGAGATCCAGGCGGGCCTATGGGACCACTCAAACCTGCAAGACCCTAAAACAGGTAGAAAAAAGGTTAAGTTATGAATCAAATCACAAGCTGAGGTAGTATCATCTGTAGGACCGCTCAAAGATACTTGCAAAGATAAACTGAGAGCTGACAGTAAGACCGACAGACATTTTGGAACTTTACTGCACATTATCTCCCTCCTTGAGGAAGCTGAACTGCCTGGCTCTCTGCGAAACATAAACTAGATACTTTGCATGAGGAGAATGTATTGAGGAAGTCGTCTTCAAGACCAGAAAGCACATAAAGCATAGTCTACACTCTCTGAACACAGCAGTGAGCAGAGGAGAACTGGTGCCCAAACATAGGTCATTGCCCTCAACTGAATTGGTATCTCCTTATCAATCAGCCCTGGCCGTTCAACCCTCGTTTCAAAGCTTGTATTTTATTTTTCAATTGGATCCTAAGTGTAAAGAGAAAAGGGGGAAAGAGAAACCGAAAAGGGAAACTAGGAAAAGCAGGTGACCCTTTAAGGTTCCTAGAGATATGAAGACTGAACCTGAGGTTGGAAACTGTAGTGATTGGAACCAGGTGGACCTTATTGATTGGGATTGTTTGTTTGGGTCAATCAGGGAGCCCTATAAACAGAATACAAACTTTCATGTCTGCACTTATATCTGGATATACATCTCAGCTTATAAACGATCTGTAGTGCAACAAAAATGCAGCCTTTAGCACAGACATATTTATTTTGAAAAGTTAACAATAACTGTGAATATTATCATTGCCTATTTGAGACCTGCATTGATTTGATACCATGCTTTACTCGGAAGATTCCACTGTCCAGTGTGTTTCCTACTTGACTTTAATTGGAACATATTGTTATTAAATTAATTTATCCACATTTTATATTTATATTGTATTAGACCACCTTATTTGTAGCAACTTGTTGGATATATGCATTTCCTGTAAGTTGTTGAGGAGCAAGAGCGAACATTTTCATTGTGCAATTTAAGATTCATTAAAAGTTAAATGCATAAAAGAAATAAACAGCATACATTGAATGTATTCAAGAAGTGGCTAGATGTGGCACTTGGGATGAATGGGATCAAGTTATGGGGAGAAAGCAGGATTAGGCTATTGAGTTGGGCGGTCAGCCATGATCGTGATGAATAGCAGAGGAGGCTCATAGGGCCGAATGGCCTCCTCTTCCTCCTTTCTCCTATGTTTCTATGAGATTCAGAATCTCCTCACTTTAGGGACTGGCTCTGAGCTGACTGGCCATAGTACTGTGCACAATTAAATAAAGGGTGACTTGGGATAGCAGCCCATGTGCAGCTATTTCAGAAACCAACACTTCTGGGGAAACAAACTTGCTGTAATGTATAAAGAGGAATAAAGAGGACAGAACACTGCCCCAGTTCAGGTGTAGCTGATGAGTACAGTGGTGCAGTACAAGGAGACTGATGAAGATAAAGGTCGCTACCTGAAGCTGTGAATAGGCAAAGATATGGTTTCCATTAATTGAAGATAATGAATGGATTAAGATCATCCAGAGCACCATAGGCAGAGTAGAGGAGGCTCTGTGGGTGTGTGTATTTCTGCTGCTGATTGTCTATGGATTATAGGTCGGTTTGTGCTTCTATCAGCTGGGATTTGGGTTATATCCTCGAAGAGGAACTGAAATTCTTTATGAGGGAGGCTGAGCTATAAAGGACCATATGATTGTGATTGATGATTTCTACACTGAGTGAACTGTCAAACCATTCCATAAGGTCTGCCTTAGTTGTACCTGGCATTTAATATTTGTTCTATAGTTTATGAGTGACTTGCAATTTGCCTGTCAAATAATTTTTAAAAACTTAGGTGGAGTCTGGGTTTTAGAGTAAAAGAAGGTTTAGATATTTTTTGATGTATGCTTGTTTGACTCTTGTAAAGTTAAACTTGTTCTGTTTTAAATGGTAGAAGGTTTCATTCTTTCAATAAATAACTGAGATCTTGATATTTTCTTTTTGAAAAGTATAGTTACTGCTCTGTCCCAGAATGCAACACTCTCTAGAAGCAGTTAGCATCAGTGGTTCTCACTCCCAATATCAGGGGATATTTCCTGGAAAATAAAGGCCATAGGTCTGAATTATTAATTGCAATCACTGTGTGCTGCTTGTACTAACCACATCCCCCTTGGTGCCTTGTACCCCTTGGATTCCTGGAAGGCCACGATCTCCCTTCTCACCCATCTCACCAGGAGGCCCTATTAAACCGATTAATCCAATGTGCCCCTAAAGAAGTGAAACAGGGAAGAACAACATGAGAGTGAGAACATTGCCAATGCACCAGTCGCCATCTGAAATGCTTGGAGCTCAGTGAGTTTCCCACGTGATCCTGCTCAATCACCAGACTGATTCTCTGATGAACTGACCATCCAGTTCACTGCGGCTTTTGGTCACTTTCACTCGGAGTTATGGCAACTCGAAATTCCATCACAGGATATGTTTTAAAACAGCAACCGTCCCTCCAACATTATCAGGGTAGAAAGTGGGTTCCTTTGGAGTAACCTTGAGTTTTTCAGTTACTGCACTTGGTGAAGCCCTTCAGTGGTAATCAATGAATTAAAATGTGTGTGTGTGTGTATACATGTGCGTGTGTACATGTGTGTGTGCGTTTGTGTGTGTACGTGTGTGCGCGAGTGTGTGCATCTGTTTGCATGTGTGTGTGTGTGAGAGAGTATGTGTTTGAGAGAGTGTATGTGCGAAAAAGTGTGTGCATGTAAGTGAGTGTGTGTGTGTGTCTGTTTGTGGATGCACGATTAGGTATGTGCACATGCAAATGTACTTAATTGCATATTTGCTTATGTTTTTACATGTGGTTGCACGTGCATACGCGGGTGGTTTGTATGGGTGTGTGTATTTTCGTGTACATATGAGCATGTGTGTGTGTGGTTTTGTGTGTGGGTGCATGTACAGTGTGTGTGTGTGTACAATTGTATAGGTCTGGGCAGGATTTGAAGGGACTGGGGAGGGTAACTGCACACTTCTGATCATTTCCAAACTCATCAACTGTAGACGGTGGTTAGAACAGCAGAGGATTATCCCCCACCCCTCAGTGGATCAAGCAGCACCAGAGCTCAGCAATGGGACCACAGGAGATCCAGGAAGATCCTCAATGGGATCTGGATGCAGCCAAGTGCTAGGTTTTTAAAGCAGGAAGGCAGGGGATCGAGGAGGGTCAACAAAGTAGGATTTGGAGGCCAGATGGGGAAGAACAAAGATGGGGAGGGTAAAGGGCTCCCCATGCCATGTCTCCCATTTGCCAAGAGAACAGCCTTCATATTCCAGCCCATCTGCCACTATTTAGTGTGTTACAGCTGTGGAGGGGGATTGAGGGGCTGAACAGGGGCAATAATTAGCCACTTAGGACCCTCAAGATGCCAGAGTATTAATACACAGGCCAGTGCCCCTCAACATCATGGGGAAGAAGTTGCTGGGCTGGGCAAGATATAGGTGGGATGGCCATTTGACAATCTTATGTGCTGCTTTCCCCCTGGCCAAAACCCCCCTGAGGGACCCCTGTGTCCACATGTGTATCACATCACCACTGATGGTCATTCAGACAAGCTGGGGTAAATGGAAATGTGATTCCAGAGTCCAGTGCAACAACTGAAGAGATTGGGAAAAAAAAAACAGGCAATTGTTTGTCATTGGCCCAGCATCTCTCCAACAGGCCTGAAGTTTACCCACCTTGTCACCTTTTAATCCTTGAACACCCCGGAGACCAGGCATGCCAGGAGGACCCTAAGCAATGGAAGCAAACAGAGAGTTAAACAATTCAAGGCAAGCAACTCACACATGCATACATACAGACACACACACTCTCCCTCTCACATAAACAAACACTTGCAGACATAAAGAGAGAGAGATACACACATAGACACACACACACAGAAGTGGTTACTTGATGTTCCTTGTCTCCCTCTGGAGCCTGACAGTGAAATGGGCCGGATTGGGTGAGGGGTTGTGGGGGGGGGGGGTTCTCATTCTGACACTGAAAGTTTGATTTGGAATCTCGAACTGTTTCCCCATGGCTATGACTGCTGGATGAACCCCCCTCCACAGTCAGACACTGCCTCCCTGCAGAACCTTGGCAGTTCATTCTGGGGTCACCAAGACAGAGAGGCATTTCTGTTCAAGTCGGCTGTGTGGGTGGCTGAAGCTACGGGTAGACCCATCACCAGACTGGCAAATCTCCAGCCAATGCTCCTGAAATTGGCAGGAGGGTTGAATCTACATGCGTCCAGTGTGGAACACACGCACTCATTTTAACAATTACTGCCTTCAGAAGCAGAGGATGGGAAGGGCAGGCAGGGGATCCAGGAAGCACAGGCAGATGGACAGTTGTGACAGATTTGCTTTGTTAGAGAGAAATGATATTAAATCAACAGCAAAAATTGAAGTTGAAAAGCATAGAATCTGTGAGGGTTGAGGAACCTCAAAGGAAAAAAAAGACCCTAAAAGGAGTGGGGTACAGGCTTCCTACCAGTAGCCAGGGTACGGGGAAGAAAATAAAGCTGGGGATGGAAAAGACATGGGAGGAAGGCAGCATTACAAAAGACACAGGGACTTCAGCATGCAGGTGGACTGGGAAAATCAGGGAGATGGTGGATCTCAAGGAAAGTTAAAAATCACACAACACCAGGTTATAGCCCAACAGGTTTAACTGGAAGCACTAGATTTCGGAACACTGCTCCTTCATCAGGTGGTTGTGGAGTATAAGATTGTAAGACACCGAATTTATAGCAATCAGATTACAACAGGATTTAGACCAGATGGGCCAATGGGCTGAGAAGTGGCAGATGGAGTTTAATTCAGATAAATGTGAGGTGCTGCATTTTGGGAAAGCAAATCTTCGCAGGACTTATACACTAAATGGTAGGGTCCTAGGGAGTGTTGCTGAACAAAGAGATCTTGGAGTGCAAGTTCATAGCTCCTTGAAAGTGGAGTCGCAGGTAGATAGGGTAGTGAAGAAGGCGTTTGGTATGCTTTCCTTTATTGGTCAGGGTTTTGATTACAGGAGTTGGGAGGTCATGTTGCGGCTGTACAGGACATTGGTTAGGCCACTGTTGGAATATTGCATGCAATTCTGGTCTCCTTCCTATCGGAAAGATGTTGCAAAACTTGAAGGGGTTCAGAAAAGATTTACAAGGATGTTGCCAGGGTTGGAGGATCTGAGCTACAGGAAGCAGCTGAACAGGCTGGGGCAGTTTTCCCTGGAGCGTCGGAGGCTGAGGGGTGACCTTATAGAGGTTTACAAAATTATGAGGGGCATGGATAGAATAAATAGGCAAAGTCTTCTCCCTGGGGTCGGGGAGTCCAGAACTAGACGGCATAGGTTTAGGGTGAGAGGGGAAAGATATAAAAGAGACCTAAGGGGCAACTTTTTCATGCAGAAGGTGATATGTGTATGGAATGAGCTGCCAGAGGATGTGGTGGAGGCTGGTACAATTGCAACATTTAAGAGGCATTTAGATGGGTATATGAATAGGAAGAATTTGGAGGGATATGGGCCGGGTGCTGGCAGGTGGGACTAGATTGGGTTGGAGTATCTGGTCGGCATGGACGGGTTGGACCGAAGGGTCTGTTTCCATGCTGTACATCTCTATGACTCTAATTCATGGAATGTCTACAAGATGTACTTTGGAGCATCATGGGGGTTAGACACCACTAGGGAACAGACAATTCCGGATTTGGTGATGTGTAATGAGGCAGTATTGATTGGGGAGCTGAAGGTGAAGGAACCTCTGGGGGACAGTGACCATCACATTATAGAATTCACCCTGTGGCTTGAGACGCTAGGACCAGATGTAACGGCATTACAATTGAGCAATGAAACTACAAAGACATGAGGGAGGAGCTGGCCAGAGTTGATTGGACAGGGAGCCGAGCAGAGAAGATAGTGGAGCAGCAATGGCAGGAGTTTCTGGGGTTAATTCGGGAGGCATAGCAGCAATTCAGGGGAGGGCGAGGTAACTACAGCTGATAAGGGAAGCCAGGGACACCATAAAGTCAAACGTAAAAGCATACAATGTGGTGAAGATTAGTTGGAAGCCAGAGGATTGGGAAGACTTTAAAAACCAACAGAGGATGAATAAAAAAGTCATAAGGGAGAGAAGATGAAATTATGAGGGTAAGCTAGCAAGTTATGTAAAAGACGATTGTAAGAGGTTTTTTTTAGAAATACAAAAGGTGAGAGAGAGATAAGAGTGGGCATTGGACTGCTAGAAAATAAGGCTAGGGAAGTAGTAAAGAAGAACAAAGAAATGGCAAAGGAACTGAACAGGTACTTTGCATCAGTTTTCAGAGTGGCAGACACCAGTAGCACACCAGAACTTCAAGAGAGGCTGGGGACAGAGGTGCGTATAATGGCGATCACTAAGGAGAAGGTGCTGGGGAAGCTGGTAGTTCTGAAGATAGATAAATCACTCAGACCAGAACCACAAGACATAGGAATGGAAGTAAGGCCTTTCTGCCCATCGAGTCCACTCTGCCATTTAATCATGGCTGATGGTCATTTCAACTCCACTTACCTGCACTCTCCCCGTAACCCTCAGACTACACCGTAGGGTTCTGAAGGAGATAACTGAGGAGATTGTAGAGGCATTGGTGGTGATCTTTCAGGAATCAGTGGAGTCAGGGGGGGTCCCAGAGGACTGGAAAATGGCTAATGTAAACCCCCTGTTTAAGGAAGGATGGAAGGCAGAAGCCTAATCTCAGTCGTTGGTAAGATTTTAGAGTCCATTATTAACAATGAGATTACAGAGTACTTGGACGTGCATGGTAGAAGAGAGTTGAGTCCACATGGTTTCGTCAAGTAGAAGTCATGCCTGAAGTCAAATCTATTAGAATTCTTTGAGGAGAACCTGTGGATGTGATCTATTTGGTATTTCCAGAAAGTCTTTGACAAGGTGTCACACAGGAGGCTATTAAATAAGAGCCCATAGTGCTAGGGGCAGGTACTGGCATGGTGAGAGGATTGGCTGACTGGCAAAAGGCAGAGAGTAGGGATAAAGGCAGCCAGTGACTAGTGGAGTCCTACAGGGGTCAATGTTGGGACCACAACATGATACATTAACAATCTGGACAAAGGAACTGAGGGCATTGTAGCGAAGTTTGCAGATGTCACAATGATAGATAGAGAGAACAGGTGGTGTTGAGGGAGGTTGTAGAATGATCTGGACAGGCTAGGAGAGTGGGCAGATGAGTGGCAGATAGAACACAGTGTGGGGAAGTGTGAGGTTATTCACTGTAATAGGAAGAATAGAGGTGTAGAGTATTTTCTAAATAGGGTAAGTCTTCGGAAATCTGAAGCATAAAGGACTTGGGAGTCCGAGCTCAGGATCCTCTTAAGGTTAACATACAGGTTCAGTTGGCTGATGGAAGGCAAATGCATTGTTAGCATTTATTTCGAGAGGGCTAGAATATAAGAGCAGGGATGTACTGCTGAGGCTGTAAAAGGCACTGGTCAGATTGCATTTGGAATATTGTGAGCAGTTTCCGTCTCCTTAACTGAGAAAGGATGTCTTGGCTATGGAGAGAGTGCAACAAGGGTTGATCAGACTAATCCCTGGGATGGCAGGACTGACATACGGAGAGAGACTGGTTAGAACTATATTCACTGGGGTGCAGAAGATTGAGGTGGGATGATCTCATAGAAACCTATCAAAATACAGGGTTAACACAGGATGTTCCCAATAAGGATACCAGGGAGGCCATTTAGGACTTAGATAAGGAGAAATGTCTTCACTCAGAGAGTGGGGAACCTGCAGAATTCACTATTACAGAAAATAGTTACAGCCAAAACATTGTATGTACTCCAGAAGGAATTAGATAAAGGTCTTAGGGCTAAAGGGATCAAAGGGTATGGGGAGAAAGCTGGAGCAGGGGACTGAGTTGGAAGATCAGCCATGATCCTATAGAATGGCAGAGCAGGCTCGAAGGGCCGAATGGTCTACTCCAGCTCCTGTTTTCTATATCTCTATGAAACTCTACCCCACAAAAAAAAGTGGATACTTGATCAATCAATAATTTAACTGCCTGTTCCTCCTGTCCTTTAAATTGTGATGGTTTGAAAGATTGTACTCTCGAAGTGTCCTGATGAGTGCAAGATGAAAAGTTCTGGCGACATTTTTGTGATAACGGCCCGAATTGTGAGGTTGACGAGCTTGGCTCGCTTACAAAGCGTGGAGCAGAGGCAAGCAGACGGGGGTCTGGTACAGACCCGCCACGATAACACTGAGTAGCAGATCAGACTGAAGGGGCTGTTCTCATCTTACCATTGGGCCTGGGGGTCCAGCCTGGCCAGGGGGTCCATGGAGGCCTTGTTCTCCCTGTTGAAGAATAACAGACATTACGAGGGGTTATGCATTGATATGTGCAGCCGTTTGTTGCAAAACGTAATGCCGACTATCACATTCTCTTTGGGTCTTCACTTACTGCAGGGCCAGGTATCCCTCTGAGGCCTTCAGGTCCTATGTTGCCTGGTGACCCTTGTGGGCCTATAGGCCCAGTCCTGCCCACTGGGCCTTCCTGTCCCAGAGAGCCCTGTGTGAAAAAATAAACAAGCCCACGTGCAATCGTTAATACCTGTAATACTGCGGTTATAAACAGTGTGTCTAAAAAGGCAAATGTTTAATATCACTATGTGATTAAGGTAAGATCCTTTTCTCTTAATCCAACTGACCGGCCTTTCCAAACACCTGACAGCTGGAATTCAATGTGAAGTGTGAGGTTATGCACTTTGGTGGGAAGAATAGAGGCATAGACTATTTTCTAAATGGGGAAAGACTTCAGTAATCTGAAGCACAAAGTATTTTGGAGGGGGATCCTAGCTTGTGTTTTTATAAGGTTAACACATGGGTTGAGGTAGCAGCTAGGAAGGCGAAAGTGAGGACTTACAGATGCTGGAGATCAGAGTCGAGAGTGTGGCGCTGGAAAAGCACAGCAGGTCAGGCAGCAACCGAGGAGCAGGAGAATCGACGTTGCGGGCATAAGCCCTTCGTTAGGCAGTTCGGAAGCCATATACAATGTCAACATTCATTTCAAGAGAAAAGCAGATATGTACTGCTGAGGCTGTTTAAGGCTCTGGTCGGGCCGCATTTGGAATGTTGGGGGTCAATAGACTCCCAACTAGAAAGACAAGGGCAGCAGCTAAAGAGAATACCACCCCCTACAAGTTCCCTCCAAGCCACTCGCCATCCTGACTTGGCATATTGCCATTCCTTCACCGTCACTGGGTTAAAGTCCAGGAACTCCCTTGTTAACAGCATGATAGATGTCCCTATGCATTTAAAACCCCAGAATTTCAAAACATCAGCTCACCACCATCTTGTGAAGGGCAATTAGGGACCGGTAATAAATGCTGGACCAGCTAGTAATGCCCGCAAGGTGGGAACACGTTTCTTTTCAGGAAGGTGCGAGCATTGTGAAAATATCTCTTGAAACAAATGACATTTTAAATGCAGAATTAAGTACAATCTGTCACACCCCCCCAAGAGACCCAACTGAGCGGAGAATTCAGAATTGGTTTTAGCAGCTTTTGCTATTGCTCACAATTCACTGCCAATCACAACCAAATTATTTTCAGCGCTTACAAGGCATGCAGGGAATTTTAACACAGCTTTGTGTGTGTTTCGTACCTTCTATGTAAATCGTAAATGTTTCAAAAACCAATATCTGCCAATTTTGGGATTGCAATTTGATGGAGATTTCTAATTAAGCTGAATTTTTCTCTGTGCCCAATTCTGATAACCCTTTCTCAATTATCGTATGCAGGATCCTGAGAGGACTTGGCAGAGTGGACGCTGAGAGGACAGTTCCCCTTGTAGGAGTGACAGGAACAAAGGGACAATGTTTAAGAATCAGAGGTCTTGGTTTGAGATGGAACTGAAGACAACTGCTTTTCTATTGCTCCCAGAGGATCTGTGGGATTCACCTACCCGGAGAGCAGTGGAGGGCAAGTCCATGAATATAGTCAGAGATGTACAGCATGGAAACAGACCCTTCAGTCCAACCCGCCCATGCTAACTAGATATCCCAACCCAATCTAGTCCCACCTGCCAGCACCCGCCTATATCCATCCAAACCCTTCCTATTCATATACCCATCCAAATGCCTTTTAAATGTTGCAATTGTACCAGCCTCCACTACTTCCTTTTGCAGCTCATTCCATACATGTACCACCCTCTTGTGTGAAAAAGTTGCCCCTTAGGTCTCTTTTATATCTTTCCTCTCTCACCCTAAACCTATGCCCTCTAGTTCTGGACTCCCTGACCCCAGGGAAAGGACTTTGCCTATTTATCCTACCCATGCCCCTCATAATTTTGTAAACCTCTATAAGGTCACCCCTCAGCCTCCGACGCTCAAGGAAAACCCCACCCTGTTCATCCTCTCCCAATAGCCCAAATCCTCCAACCCCGGCAACATCTAAGTTCTTGATAGATACAGGAGTGAGGGAGGTCAGAGAGAAGATTTGAGTTGAGACCACAATCAGGTCAGCCAGGATCTTATTGAATAATCTACGCATGGTCCCAAGGGCCAATTTCCGACATTGGACTGAAGATAGTTCCCATCTGTTAAACCCCTTCTGATGTACAGGCAATCCCTGGGTTGCAAGCAGGTTCCATTTCTGAATCCATTTGCAACTCGGTTCGTACGTCAGTCAGAAAACAATGCAGGACAAGATAAAGCAGTCGCACACAAGTCCAGGAAATGAATGAACAAATGATTTTTAATGAATGAATGAACAAATGATTTTATTATCACATATATCTGGGGAGATCCAGTGAGAAGTGGTTTGTCACCACAACCCAGTGCCTTTTTAAGTGACAAAAGAATAAAAAGAAAATACTTAAGTAGAGGTCATCTGTCCTTTTTTCAGTCATGGGATGAGGGTATCACTGGCTAGGTCATTACCCATCCCTAATTGCCCTACAGGGCAACCATATTACTGTGGGTCTGGAGTCACATGTAGGCCAGACTGGGTAAGAATGGCAGTTTCCTTCCCAAAAGGACATTGTTTTTTCAACAATCGACAACAGACTCATGCTCAGCATTAGACTTTGAATTCAGATTTTTTTTAAAGTTTTGCTGTGATTTGAACCCAGGTCCCCATATCTGGGTCTCTGGATTAACAGTCCAGTGATAGTACCTCAAAGCCATCGCCTCCCTCATTGTTGACTGGTGTCCCAGACACAGCTCCAGGGATTCTGCAACGTCTCCAAGAAAGGTTGGCTTGAAGGAGTCCCCTTTCCGCCGACAACAGTGACCCAGGAGACCCCACTCCTCATGCCCTGCTTTCTCGCCATCAACCACCAGGAATCATTGCTCCAAGCTTACCACAGCCAGGAATCCCCACTCCGGGCCCACCGCGCCCAGGATTCTCCGCACCAGGCCCACCGCAGCCAGGAAGCCCCACTCCAGGCCCACTGCACCCAGGATTCTCCACACCAGGCCCACTACAACCAGGAATCCGCACTCCAGGCTTACCACAGCCAGGAATCCCCACTCCGGGCCCACCACGCCCAAGATTCTCCACGCCAGGCCCACCGCAGCCAGGAATCCCCACTCCGGGCCCACTGCACCCAGGATTCTCCACTCCAGGCCCACCGCAGCCAGGAATCCCCACTCCAGGCCCACCGCAGCCAGGATTCTCTGCACCAGGCCCACCGCAGCCAGGAATTCCCACTTCAGGCTTACCACAGCCAGGAATCCCCACTCCGGGCCCACTGCACCCAGGATTCTCCGCACCAGGCCCACCGCAGCCAGGAATCCCCACTCCAGGCTTACCACAGCCAGGAATCCCCACTCCAGGCCCACCACAGCCAGGAATCCCCGCTCCAGGCACTGCCAACTCTCCCACCTCCCCATAACGTCAGGAAGATGAAGAAAGAGAAGAGAAAAGAAGAAAAGGAGAGAGAGAGAGAGAGAGAGACACAAGGATGGGAGTGGCCTGAAGTGAACAGGCACAGTAGCTCAAACACTACCAACCATGACAACATCACCATCTCTCGAATGTCCAAGATTTAAATTGAGACCCCTGTATTGGTCTGTGCTCCTAAACCAGGAACCCTCTGTACGCCAGGGATTAGACACTCATGTTTCCTCTTCCAGCTGCGACTGGAAAATGGGAACCGATAGCTTCAGGTGAGGACGGACTTAATTTATCAGTGATGCACCCCAAAGCCAAATAGCCCTCCGACGCTCACTGTAAAAGTCCAAATCGCGGTGAGGCAGACCCAGTGGTAATGGACCATGCCCTGAGGAAATTCAGTGGGAAATGCGTTCTAGTAAATTTCACAATCGTAGTTTCGTGAAACTTGGTGTAAAAGTTTGGTTGTTATCATCTTTTCTTTTACATAAAATAGTCATACCTTTTCACCTTTGAGACCCTCTCGCCCCTCTGACCCTGGAGGTCCAGGTGGTCCCTGTAAGAGAGAGAAAGAGGGGCTGTGTTTGAAATAATGAGACTCTGACAGCATGCAACAATCAGAATATGGTACAGTGTCACAGTGTGGGGTTAGTGTTCCTGCAGAGAGGTAGGTACGACTGCCTTTTGAGGAGGGGGAGGAATCGAGTCACTGACGTGTTTAGTAACTAGAGTGTGATTAATTACACAGCACAAAACAAACCCCAGTGTTTCCACCAACTACACACATGCACGGACTCACTCACACACACACGCATACACGCACAGACACACACACACACACAGACACAGACGCATGCGCGCGCATACACACACACAGGCACAGACACACAAAAAACCCATGCACACACACAGAAACGCACAGACACACACACGCACAGGCGCACACACACAAATATACAGACAGATACACACACACAGACAAAAAAGGGCAAGGACCTTGTATAACAGATAGTCAATGTGATATATTCACATTCAAGTCCCATCCAAAACCCCCTTTCAAGAAAATTCTTCAGTTTGCAGACTTTCCCTTGAATATGTGGCGTGTGAATCGCATTGAGAACTGAACAGTTGATTAACTTCATTCACCCTTCAGTCATGGTGATGGTATCATTACAATTTACAAAACCCTGAGCTGCTTGTTACTAAAGAAATTATGCCGTGGATTTCCTAAGATCTCCCAATATTGCATTCCTAAGTGACTAAACTAAAACAAACCAATTAATTACTCCCTTCAGAAATAGGATGTCAGGTGAGTCTGCAATCACTGAGTTCGAGCGACTGGATAAATCACATTCCTTTTGTGACTTTTTTTTTAATTCTGTTATTAGAACCTCAGAGATTGCAATAGGTAATTTCCTCCCCTTATCTGTGGCAGTAAAGTTTGCAATTAGAAGGTTATTCACTTTTGCAGAAACAGAAACAGAAATTGTTGGAAAAGCTCAGCAGGGCTGGCATCATTTGTGGAGAGAAAGCAGGGTTAAATGTTTCGGGGTGAATGACCCTTCCTCAGAACGGATGTTTGCAAGCTGGTTTTCTGAGGTGTAACAAGTTAAAAATGGCAGAAAACATGACCTGGGGTTCTGCACTCAGCATATCACTCACTCCTGCTCATCACACTATAATGCTTCAGAGATGGCTCATGACTGTTGAAACATTTTGGGACATTTCTTGTAGGACACTGAGCAATGTGGGCAATGGTAAGATTTTTGGCAGAATCAAACATCAATTCCAGAGAGACTCATCGCATCAGGAATGTCGGTTCCTTCTTTTATACTTTCGCCAGACGTTAAGATAAGTTCTCGTTAGGCAGCACTAAGTTGCCAATTAAAGGAGATTGTTACTTGTTAAACAGCTTGGTCGCATGACAACTCACCTTGTTCATACTCAGCTTGCTAACTTACCAAACCTACCGAATAAACTGGCTGCAGAAAATCTAGACATGGAACTGAAAGCCAGTAACCAGAAACTGCAGTATGTCCAGGACCTGTGACGCCAAAACTGATTCCAATCAGGGACCACAGGTCAGGAAACACAAAACAAAGAGGGACTGCACCGAGAGTGTCGCACCGAGGGAGTGACTCACTGAGAGAGTACTGCACCGAGAGAGTACTGCACCGACAGAGTACTGCACCGACAGAGTACTGCACCGACAGAGTACTGCACCGAGAGAGTACTGCACCGAGAGAGTACTGCACCGAGAGAGTACTGCACCGAGAGAGTACTGCACCGGGAGTGTCGCACCGAGGGAGTGACTCACCGAGAGAGTGACTCACCGAGAGAGTGTCGCACCGAGGGAGTACTGCACCGAGGGAGTACTGCACCGAGGGAGTACTGCACCGAGGGAGTGTCGCGCCGAGGGAGTGTCGCGCCGAGGGAGTGTCGCGCCGAGGGAGTGTCGCGCCGAGGGAATACTGCACCGAGGGAGTCCTGCACCGAGGGAGTCCTGCACCGAGGGAGTCCTGCGCCGAGGGAGTGCCGCGCCGAGGGAGAGTCGCACCGAGGGAGAGTCGCACCGAGGGAGAGTCGCACCGAGGGAGTGTCGCACTGAGGGAGTGACTCACTGAGGGAGTGACTCACTGAGGGAGTGTAGCACTGAGGGAGTGTAGCACTGAGGGAGTATAGCACTGAGGGAGTATTGTACTGAGGGAGTATTGTACTGAGGGAGTATGTACTGAGGGAGTATGTACTGAGGGAGTATGTACTGAGGGAGTATGTACTGAGGGAGCATTGTACTGAGGGAGTGTCACACAGAGAGTGACTCACTGAGAGAGTGACTCACTGAGGGAATGGCTCACTGAGGGAATGGCTCACTGAGGGAATGGCTCACTGAGGGAATGACTCACTGAGGGAATGACTCACTGAGGGAATGACTCACTGAGGGGGTGTAGCACTGAGGGATTGACTCACTGAGGGAGTGTCGCACTGAGAGTCTACTGCACTGAGAGAGTGACTCACTGAGGGAGTGTCGCACTGAGGGAATGACTCACTGAGGGAGTATCGCACTGAGGGTCTACTGCACTGAGAGAGTGACTCACTGAGGGAGTATTGTACTGAGGGAGTGTCGCACTGAGAGAGTGAGTCACTGAGAGAGTACTGCTCTGAGGGAATGTCACACCAAGGGAGTGTTGCACTGAAGGAATGACTCACTGAGAGAGTGTCGCACTGACGGAGTGTCGCAATGAGTGAGTGACTCACTGAGGGAGGGTCGCATTAAAAGAATGTCGCACTGAGAGTGTGTCGCACTGAGAGTGTGTCGCACTGAGAGTGAGTCGCACTGAGAGTGAGTCGCACTGAGAGTGAGTCGCACTGAGAGTGAGTCGCACTGAGGGAGTGCCTCACCGAGGGAATGTCGCACCAAGAGAATGCTTTATTGAGGGAGTGTCACAGCAAGGGAGTGTTGCACCAAGGGAGTGCATCACTGAGGGAGTGTTGCAACGAGGGAGTGCCTTACTGAGGGAGTGTTGCATCGAGGGTGTGCCTTACTAGGGAGTGTTGCATCGAGGGAGTGCATCACTACGTGAGTGATTCACCGAGGAAGTACCTACTGAGGGAGCTTGTGTGTACTGCTGAGGATCCTGGCAAACAGCACTGAAGCAGAGTATCTTGTCTGGGCTTTGTGGGGATTAATGTTTCCTGTTTTCCCAATACTGTTAGAAGCATCTCACTCACAGTGAAGCCCTTTGGGGTCATAACAGGCACTATGTAAATGCAAACTTTTACTTCTTATACAGATGGTGGTGTGGAAACAGCAATTGCTGGAAATGAAAGCGGTGGATGTACCGAAGCCCTGTTTGGAAGAAGGTGTTGGAGCAGTGACTGTCACTCGCCAGTTTTCCCAGATTAGCTTTTCCCCCGAGTATGTAAGTACTCACTCTCTTTCCCGGCAATCCCTGAGGGCCCGGCTCACCAGATGCACCACGTGGACCCTGCAAACCCAACAGAGAAACATTAGAGAGATTCATCCTCCCGACAGTGTTGAGAGCACGTTTACTGTGCTGGACAGGGTGTGTCACACTGCATATGCTGTCACTGTGATCCCCATTACCATGGGACACTGAGCTAAAAGCTGCTGATTGATTAGGAAGCTGATTGACACCACATTTGGAGCGTGTGTAGATGAGAACAGGTAATTACGAAGAGAGAGATATCTGGACATGACAGACTCAATCGGAACATAGCTATCTGTTTGATAGGGTTACCAAGGCAGGAGAGGACACTTCCACACTGCAAACTCTGTGTAAATGATTTGGATGCGAATATCAGACATTATTGGTAAGCTTGCCGATGACCCCAAACTTGGTGTAATGGACAGTGAAGAAGGTCATCTAAAGTTACAAAGAGATTTTGATCAATTGGGTCAATGGGCTGAGGAGTGGCAGATGGAGTTAAATTTTGATAAATGCGAGGTATTGCATTTTGGGAATGCAAACAAGGACAGGAATTATACTGTTAATGGTAGGACACTGGGTAGAACAAAGAGACTTTGGGGTTCAGGTACATAATTCTTTGAAGTTTGTGTCACAGGAAGACAGGGTGTTTAGCATGCTTGCCTTCATTGCTCAGTCCTTTGAGTATGGGAGTTGGGACGTTATGTTGAGGTTCCACAGGACATTGGTGAGGCCACTTCTGGAGTACTGTGACCAGTTCTGGTCACCCTGTTATCGGAAAGATACTATTAAACTGGTGAGGGTTCAGAAAAAAATTACCAGGATGTTCCTGGGTGTGGAGGGTTTGAGTCATAAAGGAGAGGCTAGACAGGCTGGGACATTTTTCACTGGAACGTAGGAGGTTGAGGGGTGATCTTAAAGAGGTTTATAAAATAATGAGGGGCATAGATAAGGTGAATGACGAGAGTCTTTTCCCTAGGCTGGGGGAGTTCAAAACTAGGGGGTATACTTTTAAGGTGACAGGACAAAGATTTAAAAAAGGACATGAGGGGAAACTTTTTTACTCAGAGTGGTTCGTGTGTGGAATGAGAAAGTGGTGGACGCAGGTACAGTTACAGTGTTTAAAAGACATTTGGAGAAGTACGTAAAAGATTTGGAAGGACATGAGTCAAGCACAGGCAGTTGGGACTAGTTTGGTTTGAGATAATGGTGGACATGGACTAGTTGGACCAAAGGGTCTATTATGACTCTATGACTCCAAGTGGAAATGGACCATTTTGGGATTAAGTTTGTCTTGGGGCCTCGTCAAATTACAATTTTAAGAACGAGCGTATTTGTAACGTAGCCAATTAAAGACCTCGAAACTCTGTCACATCACAATTCCCTTCCTTTGTCGCAACAGCTCCATCTCATGCTCTTGAGGAAGTAATGACAATGTTTAAGATCTGCTCTTTCTCAGGCTGGGAGCTAGTTGTAGGCATAACCTCTCATTCATTGTTGTGGGGAGCGGAAGCATAGAGTTTGAGCCGTAGAATTACTCATAATGCAATTTCTGAAGACGAGTGTGACACTCTGACACACCTACCATCATGCCGGGGTCTCCAAGACTGCCTTTTTCACCAACTACACCATCTATTCCCTAAAATAAAAACCACAACAAGATTGGTTACCGCTGCCAAATAGTTAAACCATTTGAGAAAACAATGGGGGGGGGGGGGGGGGGGTCCGGCATGAATGAGGAGATTTTTTTGAAGAAAATGAGTTCCTATCTGATGAACGAATGGTAAGAAGGAGATTGAATAATTGCTTTCAAAGGGAATTAGAGACATTGAGATGTTGTAGGGACTGACTGGGGAACTTTTTCAAAGGGAGTTGGACAGTCAGAATGGGCTGAGTAGCCTCCTCCTGTGCGGATGCCAATTAGGGTTTGTGGAGGTTTTGAGGGGGAATGAATAAGGATTGACAACGCTCCCAAACTCAAAAGGAAATCGGTTGTTAAAGGGCTGGGAAGAGTTGGGCAATGTCACTACGCTGGCTGAATGGGAGAGCCAGCGATTCTCTGGATTTTCCCAGCTTCCCAAACATGGACGCCAATAATCCAGCCAGTCAGGAGTGGGGCAGTGACTGATACCAGCCTTTGACCCAGTCAACTGCACACATGGCCCCTTTAAGACATCCTCACTGGTGTGTGAGTAACCGTGCAGAGGAATACAGTCAGTTGTTCTATAACATGACAATCATGTTGCATTCGTGTGCAACCCCACGTTATAGAGAAATCGTGCTTTGGAAACAGCGTTTCAAGTGTTGGCACTGTAATAGCGTGACAGCCAACACACGTTTTAAAATTTCACGCTGGAGAAACAGCATCCCCAATTCATCAATCGCGTTACAGCAAATTCGCATTGACAAAATGCGCGTTATAACAGAATGTCATGTGCCCTAAAACAAATGGATTGCTGGAGATACCCAGCATCTGCAGAGAGAGAGAGAGAGAGAGAGACAGAGACAGAGAAAGAGAGACAGAGAGAGAGAGAGAGAGAGAGAGACAGACAGACAGAGAGAGACAGATAGAGACAGAGACACAGAGAGAGAAAGAGTGTTAACATTTTGAATCCCGTGTGGACTTTCTTCGGAATCAAAGAATCCTGTGTCGAGGTTGAGCTTCTCACCGGAATACCTGGCTCGCCTGTTGGACCGGGATCACCTGGAAAACCAGCCGGACCCTGAGAATCAGATGACAGAGACAGAGAGAGACAGAGACACAGAGAGAGAGAAAGAGAGATTAGACAATAATACTTCTGACAGGGCAAGAATAACTTCCAAGTGAAGACGTTTCATTGCAATCCTTAATCCCCCCACCCTGAGACTGTGTCCTTGTCTAATGGATTTGCAAGCCAGCAGAGACATCCTCCCAGCCCCCCCACCCTGTCCCCCTCCTGATGAATCTTCCACCTGTCAATGGCATCATCTTTTATCCTCCCAAGCTCCAAGGAGTATCGACGTGGTCTGCTCAACTTCTCCCGAATGAGTAATAATAGGGAAGTCGTGATGTAGTGGCATTGTCACAGGACTTGCTACATACAGAGCCAGGTAACATTCTGAAGGCCATGAGTTTGAATCCTTCCATGGCAGATAGAGGAATTCCATAAAAATCTGGAATTAAGAGTTTAATGGTGACCCTGAATCCATTGTCGATTGTTGGGAAACCCATCTGGTTCACCAACGCCCTTTAGGGAAGGAAACTGCCATCCTTACCTGGTCTGGCCTACATGTGACTCCAGACCCAGGGCAACGGGGTTGACTCTTAACTGCCTTCTGGGCAATTAACGATGGGCATTAGATGCTGGGCCATTGATAACCACGTTTTGAGAATGAATAAGATAACAAAGCCACCATGACAGATGGTGGAATTTGAATTAATTAAAAAACAGATTAAGAAAATGAAGCTAACAGTCAATAGCCCACTTTTGATAGTTATAAAAACTCATCTGGTTCATTAATGTCCTTTAGGGAAGGAAATCTGCCATCCTTACCCAAGTCTGATCAACACGTGACTCCAGACAACAGCAATGGTTAAGCGCTATGTGATTCTTAAGTGTTCTTTGAAATGGGGCTAGTAGGGATGGACAGAACAGGCCAGCTTAGACAGTGGCACCCACAATCTGTGACTGAAAAAGAAATCCCCATCTCCTCAGCTTGGCGAGCTTTCATTACTTCTCAAGGCCTTGTGTCCAACACTGAGGAGAACCTGCCTGGTTGTCCAAGGATGGATAAGGAGAGAGGATGGCCAACTTACCACACCACCTTTAGCACCATCTTCACCTGGAGGACCTTTGACCCCTGCAGGTCCTGCTGTACCCGACGGACCTGTGTCCCCTTTCTCACCAATTTCACCTTTAGGACCCTTGGGCAAGAGATGTTAAAAAAAATGCTTCAAATACACCATAAATGTTCAAACGCAATTTTATCCAGGATGTCAGTTTGCTCGTTGAGCTGGAAGGCTCATTTTCAGACGTTTCATCATCATAACATCATCAGTGAGCCTTCGGTGAAGCACTGGTGTTATGGCCTGTTTTCTACTTGTGTGTTTAGGTTTCCTTGGATTGCTGATGTCATTTCCTGTGTTGCTGATGTCATTTCCTCACTGATGAGGTTACTGAGTATGGCAATGAAACGTCTGAAAATGAACCTTCCAGCTCAGCAAGCAAACTTACATCCAGAAACTCAAGCCAATCTACAAATCTTCTCAAAACTCGTGAGCAATTTTATCCATCCTGAGCCTTCAAGAACAAGAGCAGGACAATGTTATTTCACACCTGAACTTGGGATTCCAAACAATCTCTGAATCAAGATTCTGGTTTGATGTTCCAAATGGTCACCTATCTATTCCCATCTCAATACAGAGCATTCCCATTAGCATCAATCCGTCACTGTTTCAATGTGACGTCTTTTGCCCTGAGTGGAGAAATCACTGACCATGTGGTAGGGGAGATAGCTGCAAATCCACATCTAGTGTTTTTTTTGCAAACTTAGTTATAGAACTGTACAGCATGGAAACAGATCTTGTGGTCCAACCATCCATGCTGTCCAGAAATCTTAACTGAATCTAGTCCCATTTGCCAACATTTGGCCCATATCCCTCTAAACTCTTCCTACTCGTCCAGATGCCTTTTAAATGTTGTAATTATACCCGACTCCACCACTTCCTCTGGCAGCTCATTCCATACATGCACCACCCTCTGCATGAAAAAGTTGCCCCTTAGGTCCTTTTTATATCTTTCCAATCTCATCCTGAACCTATACCTTCTAGTTCTGGACTCCCTCACTCCAGGGTAAAGACCTTGCCTATTTATCCTATCCATGCCCCTCATGATTTTATAAACCTCTCTAAGGTCACCCCTCAGCCTCTGACGCTCCAGGGAAAACAGTCCCAGCCTGTTCAGCCTCTCCCTATCTCTAACATCCTCCATCTCTGGCATCATCCTTGTAAATCTTTTCTGAACCCTTTCAAGTTTCACATCGTGTTCCCTCAAGGAATGGGCAAGATTGTCAGATGGTTTGCTGCCAATCAGGCTGAGGGGGGCCAATTCGGGGGCAAGGGAAACTGTAGGAATGGGTGGACAACCTTCAATGGCGTTTCAATGGAATTAAGACAATATTGGGTACTCACAGCGATACCTGGTTCTCCCGGTGTGCCTGGGTCTCCAGCTTCTCCTGTCTCTCCCTGTAAGGAAGGTCAAACACAACGGTTACACTGAGCCGAGATGACCTCAATCAGTCCATGTAACGTCTCATTCCAGAACGAGTGCACACAAAAACCTTCAATGTGGATGGCAGGTTCTCTTCCCAAATGGGTAACTGTAACCTGAAGAGCTTCCTGTAGAGAATTATAGAATCCCTACAGTGTGGAAGCAGGCCATTTTGGCCCATTGAGTCCTCACCGAACCTCGAAAGGGTATCCCACCCAGATCTGCCCCTTACCCAATCCCCTTGACCTCACATTTCCCACGGCTAACTCATACATCCCTGAACACTATGAACAATTTAGCAGGGCCAACCTACCCCTAGCCTGCACATGTTTTGACTGTGGGAGAAAACCAGAGCACACCCACACAGAGATGGGAAGAACATGCAAACTCCACACAAGCGTCCCGAGGCTGGAATCGAACCCAGGGTCCCTGGCGCAGTGAGGCAGCGGTGCTAACCACAGATCCACTGTGTTAACTTGGTGATGGGATTGCTAGTCCAGTGATGCATATCAGTGAGATGATATGACGCAAGAACAAGTCCATGCCAGTAGATCTCTCGCTGCTCACCAGCAAGAAAATAACAGTCATTCAAAATGGGACACTTTCCTCTTGACTTCGGGAAGCTCCTTACCAACCATCTCACTTGGTTGTCCCAATGTTCCTGCCAATGCCCACATCATTCAGGGGCTGGCAGGGGGGAGGTACCTTCAGGGTATCAGCGGGTAGTTTATTAGATGCTTTGTGATTTCCGAATAATCCTGCTCAGGCCACAAGCACAAAGAAGAAACACTCACCTTTTCACCCACTGATCCTGGAGAGCCCATACCACCTGGGCGTCCTGAAGGACCCTAAATGGACAGAAGAGGAGATGATTAATTCTGTTCACGACTGTGAGACCTTAAGCATCAGCCGGGGGGTTACCATTCCTTATAAACTCTCAGTAATTACGACAGAAATGAACCCCTGAATGAAAAATTCATGCCAAGATCCAACTGACCAGTACATTTTCATTTCTTGAAAAGGATCACGATAACATTGTTTGAGTTTTACAAAAAATTCTATCAAACTTAGATTAGAAACAGGCCCTTTGGTCCAACAAGTCCATACCGACCCTCTAAAGAGTAACCCACCCAGACCCACTAATGCACCTATCGCTATGGGCAATTAAGCATGGCCAATTCACCTGACCTGCACATCTTGGACTGTGGAAGGAAACCGGAGCAAACCCACGCAGACAAGGGGAGAATGTGCAAACTCCATGCAGATAGTCTGTCCAAGTCTGGAATCGAACCCTAGTCCCTAGTACTGCGAGGCAGCAGTGCTAACCATTGAGCCACTACACAAATACAGACTATTTAGCTAGCCAACACTTTACTTTAAACTTCATCCAATCTTGCTCCTCTCCTCTTGATCTCACCTATTTGTCATCACGTTCTATTGATTTCCCCTCTCATTTTATCCAGCTTCCCTTCAATATGTCTTCGCTATTCCCCTAGGTGCATGAGTGTGGTGTAGAGATCAGTGCCATATTCTCTACGCATAGTGGAAACAGAAAGGGATGTGGTGCTGAGGGGTTTTTGACTCGCACAACATTTGAGTGCAAGATAAAGTTATAAAGGCCCTTTGGCCCATCAAGTTTACACCAGTCACCTAACCGTTCTCGTCCCACTTTCCAACACTTGGCCTTTCATGCCTTGGCATTACAAGTGCACATCTAAATACCGTATATACTCAAGTAAAAATCAATCTCATGTAAAGGTCAACCCTAGTTCTTCACAGATGACAGGCCAACATTTGTGAGTCAAGGTATTATCCTGTACGATGTTACAATGAGGAAATGAATTTTTACTTTCATGCTATTATGTGTTTTGATGTACAATTAACGCCAAGTTGGTGCAAACGTTTAAGACGCATCAGGTCAGAGTCAGGTGACAACCTCACCTTGTGTGCAGCTCAGCTGAGCTCCCCTGTAGCCCTCATGGAATACAGTCATATTACTGTAATTTATTGTGTTTTGTTTTAATTCATTTAGAGGTCAATTGGGCTTCTGCTAACGATATGGTATTTTGGACTGTAGTGTGAATTTCAGCCCCTGAAGAGTAAAATCCATGTAATAGTTGACTCCATAAATTTAACCATAAAAAGTACATCTAAAACTTTTGACTTGTGCAAAAGTGTATACAGGTACTTCTTGAATGTTTGAGGCATTCTGCCTCTCCCATCTTTATAGCCAGCAAGTTCCAGACTGCCTTCTGAGTGAAAAGATTTCGCCTCACATCCCCCCGCTATTCCCCCTGCACCTTACATTCAATCCATGCCCTCAACAACTGATCCCTCTATCAAGGGGAAAAGCTTCTTTCTGTCTACCCTGTCTATGCCCCTCATAATTTTATATGTCTCAATCATGCCCCCCCCCAACTCTGCTCTAAGGAAACCAAGTCCAGTCTGTCCAATCTCTCTTCATTACCAAAGCTCTCCAGCCCAGGCAACATCCTGGTAAATCTTCTGTGCATTCTGTTCAATGACATCATATCCTTCCAAAAGTATGGATTCCAGAACTGTAGTTCAGGATTTCCAAGAGAAGATTAACCAACGACTTTCTTTGATTCAGGTCCACGGGTGATTTGTAATGGGGAAAAAAAAAACATGAGGACATGCTGACCAGCTTTTAGCTGGGAGTCTCCAATAAATTCATGACTGAGATCGGAGTCATTGAGAAACTGTGGGAGATCTTCAATTGAGAGATTGAGGACATCACGGATGGCAGCAGTGAGTGAAGGCAAGAAACTAACAAACAATGAGGGATTATTGACCAAGAGGGAAGTTTATGGATGTCAAAAAATGGGTTAATAGCACCATGGACCAGGGAAAGAATATCAAACAATTTAAAATAATGCTGAGAAGTACAGAAGACTGGATAGAGTTTTAAAGACAAGCAGTAGGAAACTCAGTTAAGGATAGATAGAGTTAAAAGGCCAAGAGGCACAAGATGCAGCAGTTCAGAACCACTACAGGATGGTGTACAGAATCATATGGGTTACTGTAGACAGAAGGACACTGTGTTAGGATTGGTTACTGTAGACAGAAGGACACTGTGTTAGGATTGATTTGGAGATGCTGGTGTTGGCCTGGGGTGTACAAAGTTAAAAATCACAACACCAGGTTATAGTCCAACAGGTTTAATTGGAAGCACTAGCTTTCGGAGTGATGAAGGATCATCATTCCGAAAGCTAGTGCTTCCAATTAAACCTGTTGGACTATAACCTTGTGTTGTGTGATTTTTAACTTTGTGTTAGGATTGGTTACTGTAGACTAGAGAATACTGCACTGGGATTGGCCAATGTAAAACTCAGGATACTGCACTGGGACTGGTGAATGATGACAGCAGGATAACAGGTTGGTATTGGTCACTGTAGACAGCAGATAATGCACTAGGATTGGTTACTGTAAACAACAGGACACTGCATTGGGATTGGGTACTCTGGACAGCAGGAAAATACACTCAGATTGGTTACTGTAAACAGCAGGATGCGGTACTGGGATTGGTTACTGTAGACAGCAGGATACTGCACTGGGATTGGTTACTGTAGACATCAGGATGCTGTACTGGGATTGGTTACTGTAAACAGCAGGGTACTGCACTGGTATTGGTTACTGTAGACAGCAGGATACTGCACTGGGATTGGTTATTGTAGACAGCAGGATACTGTACTGGGATTGGATATTGTAGACAGCAGGATACTGTACTGGGATGGGTTACTGGAGACAGCGGATACCACATTGGGATTGGTGATTGTAGACAACAGGATACTGTACAGGGATTGGATACTGTAGGCAGCAGGATATTGCACTGGGATTGGATACTGTAGACAGCAGGCCACTGTACTGGGATTGGATAAGGTAGACAGCAGGGCACTGCACTGGGATTGGTTACTGTACACAGCAGGATACTGCACTGGGATTGGTTACTGTAGACAGCAGGATACTGCACTGGGATTGGTTACTATAGACAGCAGGATACTGTACTGGGATTGATTACTGTAGACATCGGTTACCACATTGGGATTGGTGATTGTAGACAACAGGATACTGTACTGGGAATGGATACTGTAGACAGCAGGATAATGTACTAGGATTGGATAAGGTAGACAGCAGGATACTGCAATGGGATTGGTTACTGTCGAGAGCAGGATACTGCACTGGGGTTGGGTACTGTAGACAGCAGGATACTGTACTGGGATTGGTTACTGTAGACAACAGGATACTGCACGGGTATTGCATACTATAGACAGCAGGATACTGTATGGGATTAGTTACTGTGGACAGCAGGATACTGTACTGGGATTGGATACTGTAGACAGCAGGATACAGTACTGGGATTGGATACTGTAGACAGCAGGACACTGTACTGGGATTTGATAAGGTAGATAGCAGGATACTGCACTGGGGTTGGTTACTGTACACAGCAGGATACTGCACTGGGGTTGATTACTGTAAACAGCAGGATACTGTACGCGGATTGGATACTGTAGACAGCATGATACTGTACAGGCATTGGTTACTGCAGACAGCAGGATACTGCACTGGGATTGGATACAGCAGACAGCAGGATACGGTATTGGTGTTGGTTAATGTAGAGAGCAGGATACTGTACTGGGATGGGTTACTGTAGACAGCAGGATACTGCACTGGGATTGCATAACTGAACAGCAGTACACTGTACTGGGATTGGATAATGTAGACAGCAAGATACAGTACTGGCATTGCCTACTGTAGACAACAGGATACAGCACTGGGATTGGTTACTGCAGACAACAGGATACTGCACTGAGATTGGATACCGTAGACAGCAGGATACTGCACTGGGATTGGATACTGTAGACAGCAGGATACTGCACTGGGATTGGATACTGTAGACAACAGGATACTGTACTGGGATTGGTTACTGCAGACAAACAGGATACTGCACTGGGATTGGATACTGTAGACAGCAGGATACTGCACAGAGATTGGTTACTGTAAACAGCAGGATACTGCACAGTGGTTGGTTACTGTAGACAGCAGGATGCTGTACTGGGGTTGGATACTGGAGACAGCAGGTAACTGTACTGTGGTTGGATTACTGTGGACAGCAGGATACTGTACGGGGATTGGATACTGTAGGCAGTAGGATAATGTACTGGGAATTGGTTACTGTGGACAGCAGGATACTGCACTGGGATTGGTCACTGGAGACAACAGGATACTGTACTGAGTCTGGTCACTGTTGACAACAGGATACTCACTGGGATTGGACAAAGTAGACAGCAGGATACTGTACTGGGATTGGATATTGTTGACAGTAGGATACTACACTGGGATTGGATACTGTAGACAGCTGATACTGTCCTGGGATTGGATACTGTAGACAGCAGGATAGTGTCCAGGGATTGGTTACTGTAGATAACAGGATACTGTACTGGGACTGGTCACTGTAGACAGCTGGATAATGTATTGGTATTGGTCACTGTAGACAACAGGATACTGTACTGGGATTGGTTACTGTAGACAGCAGGAGACTGCACAGGGATTGGATACTGTAGACTGCAGGATGCTGTACTGGGATTGGATACTGTAGACAGCAGGATACTGCACTGGGATTGGTCACTGTAGACGGCAGGAAACTGTACTGGGATTGAATACTGTAGACAGCAGGATACTGTATTGGGATTCATTACTGTAGGCAGCAGGATACTGTACTGGGATTGGTTACTGTAGACAGTAGGATACTGTATTGGGGTTGGTTACTGTGGACAGCAGGATACTGTATTGGGGTTGGTTACTGTGGACAGCAGGATACTGTACTGGGATTGGTCACTGTAGACAGCTAGATAATGTACTGGTGTTGGTCACTGTAGACAACTGGATACTGTACTGGGATTGGTTACTGTCGACAGCAGGATACTGCACTGGGATTGGTTACTGTAGACAGCAGGATACTGTATTGGGATTGGATACTGTAGACAGCAGTATACTGCAGTGGGAATGGATACTGTCGATAGCAGGATACAGAACTGGGATTGGATACTGTAGACAGCAGGATACTGCACTGGGATTGGTTACTGTAAACACCAGGATACTGTCCTGGGATTGGTTACTGTAGACAGCAGGATACTGTCCTGGGATTGGTTACTGTAGACAGCAAGATACTGTACAGGGATTGGTCACTGTAGACTGCTAGATAATGTACTGGGATTGGTCACTGTAGACAACAGGATACTGTACTGGGATTGGTTACTGTAGGCAGCAGGATACTGTATTGGGATTGGTTACTGTGGACAGCAGGATACTGTACTGGGATTGGATACTGTAGACAGGATACTGTACTGGGATTGGATACTGTAGACAGGATACTGTACTGGGATTGGTTACTGTAGACAGCAGTACACTGTACTGGGATTGGATACTGTAGACAGCAAGATACAGTACTTGTAGGCAGCAGGATACTGCACGGTGATTGGATACTGTAGGCAGCAGGATAATGTACTGGGATTGGTTACTGTAGACAGCAGTACACTGTACTGGGATTGGATACTGTAGACAGCAGGATACTGTACTGGGATCGGTTACTGTAGGCAGCAGGATACTGCACGGTGATTGGATACTGTAGGCAGCAGGATAATGTACTGGGATTGGTTACTGTAGACAGCAGTACACTGTACTGGGATTGGATACTGTAGACAGCAGGATACTGCACGGTGATTGGATACTGTAGACAGCAGGATACTGCAGTGGGATTGGTTACTGTAGACAGCAGTACACTGTACTGGAATTGGATACTGTAGACAGCAGGAAACTGCACTGGGATTGGATACTGTAGACAGCAGGATATTGTACTGGGATTGCTTACTGTAGACATCAGAATACAGCACAGGGATTGGTTACTGTAGACAACAAGATACTGCACTGATTGCATACTGTAGACAGCAGGATACTGTACTGGGATCGGTTACTGTAGGCAGCAGTACACTGTACTGGGATGGGATACTGTAGACAGCAGGATACTGCACGGTGATTGGATACTGTAGGCAGCAGGATAATGTACTGGGATTGCTCACTGGGGACAGCAGATACTGCACTGGGATTGGTCACTGTAGACAGCTAGATAATGTACTGGTGTTGGTCACTGTAGACAACAGGATACTGTACTGGGATTGGATACTGTAGACAGCAGGATACTGCAGTGGGATTGGTTACTGTAGACAGCAGTACACTGTACTGGGATTGGATACTGTAGACAGCAGGATACTGTACTGGGATTGCATACTGTAGACAGCAGGATACTGTACTGGGATTGGTTACTGTAGACAGCAGTACACTGTTCTGGGATTGGTTATTGTAGACAACAGGATACTGCACTGATTGCATACTGTAGACAGCAGGATACTGTACTGGGATCGGTTATTGTAGACAGCAGTACACTGTACTGGGGTTGGATTACTGTGGACAGCAGGATACTGCACGGGGATTGGATACTGTAGGCAGCAGGATAATGTACTGGGATTGGTTACTGTAGACAGCAGGATACTGTACTGGGATTGATCACTGGAGACAACAGGATACTGTACTGGGTCTAGTCACTGTTGACAACAGGATACTCACTGCGATTGGACATAGTAGACATCAGGATACTGCACTGGGATTGGATACTGTAGACAGCAGGATACTGTACTGGGATTGGCCACTGTGGACGGCAGGTAACTGTACTGGGATTGGATACTGTAGACAGCAGGATACTGCACTGGGATTAGTTATTGTAGACAGCAGGATACTGCACTGGGATTAGTTATTGTAGACAGCAGGATCCTGTACTGGGATTGGTTACTGTAGACAGCAGAATACTGTCCTGGGAATACATACTATAGACAGCAGGACTGGATTGTCATGCAGCTAGAATTACAAGCGAAAGTAAAGCTGTATTGAAACAGTTATTTACTGTGGATGGGCTATGATCGCACAGTCATATTGCACCGTGAGTGCTTGGCTGAATTGTAGTACCCAGCGATCTGACTGGGAACACAGCTCCTCATGTACTCTGCTTGCTGGAAATCTGATTTGTCGTGCAATTGTTTTCCCACACTCTAGATTATAGAGTTGATTGCATTCGTTCCGGATGAATAAGTACAAGAGAGTTGTGGACTGTACACCTGGGACGACATCAAATGTAACTTCTCAGAAGTGGGTATTTCTGACAGGTTAGGCGGTTATTGTGAAATACCAGCTTACCCTCTCAACAGTACAGTACAGTCTACGTGTGGATGATGCTGCTGTTGCGTTAAATGGCAGGGAGTACCAGTGTATTGACTCAGTGACACCTTAAGGAGGCAGTCACATCACCGTCAGTCCCAGCATGGGTGCCACACCCTGCTTCAGTCCTGGGACAGGGAAGGGAAGAGAGAAAATGGCAGGATTTCACTGGGATCTGCATGGATAACAGGACAAGGGCAGGATTCTCACAGAAGGGACAGACAGACTGCATAAATCTGGCTCAACCTCTGCTGAAGAGTAAAAGCTGGAGGGATGAATGAAAACATTTACGAGAATGTTCCCAAGCGTGAGGTACTCCGGTCCTGTGAGCAGAACAGGGACCCTGGGTCTGTTACCCTTACACTGGAGGCTGAGAGACTGGGTAAAAATGTTCAAAATGCTAGAGGGTCTGCGCAGAGGGAATTGGAAGAAACTATTACCGCTGGTGGAAGGTTCTAGAACAGAAGGGCGCAGATTAAGATCATTGGTAAAAACAGCAATAGTGAGATGAAAAGCAAATGTTTCACTGAGTGACTGATTGGGATTTGGAACGTGCTGTCTGTGATTGATTCCCGCTCTCGTCACAATCAAGGCCTTCACGGGAGAATGGAAGTATCTGAAACAATAGCAGCCCAGGTCCTTCGGAGGGCTGGCATTAACACAATGGGCTGAGTGGCCTCCTTCTGTGCCCCCTAAAGATTCTGAGACTTCTGCCACATTTAACAGTGAGCTCAGGGCCCCCCTGACTCGAAAACACAAAATCCTGGGTTTCACAAGCAAGGAGCAATGCTGAATTTACACCCTGACAGATTTCCTTCCATGTTACTTTAACGCACTGTAAATAGATTCAGTTCATTTTCTATGTGCACACACACACACATACACATAGCTGAAGCATCTGTGTTTGCTGTTACACTCTCCCATGCCTTGGAGACCTGCAAAATCTGTTGATTAAACAAAGTAAATAATTATGCAAATAAAAGATTTCAAAGAGTCAGTCTCCATCTGTCAGTTGCCTCCCAGCTGCTCTGCTAGATACACACAAAGCGGCGATATTCCTGACACAATGTCATGGGCGAGAGATGGGAGTCATTTCTCAAGCTACTTGGGTTTGGTTGTCGAGAAAAGATAGACTTTCCTTTCTATTGCACCTGTCACCATCTGAGGATGTCCCTAAGCACTTAACATTTCATGATTGTAATGTTGCAGACGTAGCAGCCAATTTGTACACAGCAAGATCCCACAAACAGCCAATATGGTACAGAGGAGATAAATATTCTTAGTGGCAACACTGTTGCTGATGGTCCGTTTAAGGTTGAATGGGAATCTGTTTCAGAGACACCAGGGCAGCACGGTGGCTCAGTGATTAGCACTGCTGCCTCGCAGCACCAGGGACTCAGGTTCAATTCCAGCCTCGGGTGACTGTCTGTGGGGGTTTCCTCCCACAATCCTAAGATGTGCAGGATAGGTGAATTGGCAGTGCTAAATTGTCCATGGTGTTCAGGTTAGGTGCATTAGATGGGGATAAGTGGAGAGTAATAGGGGTTGGGGAATGGGTCTGGGTGGGTTACTCTTTGGAGGGTCAGTGTGGATTTGTTGGACCAAATGGCCTGTTTCCACACTGTAGGGATTCTAGAGAGCATCTAATATTTACTTTGAGAATTTTTTTTAACAGCTTGCTATCAGTGGGACACTAGTAGTGTCCCTACCTCTGAGCCAGGTGGTCTGGGTTCAAGTTCTACCTGCTGCAGAAATGTGCTGTGACGTCTCTGAACAAGTTGATTAGAAAATATAAAAGGACTGGCTATTCTCAGGTTGAGGAAGGGGAGACTGGCGTTTCCATTGAACGATGAAACAGACATAAAACAATTGCAGAAAAGAGACCAATTCTGATTTCAGTAAATGGATAGCTAGCAATATAACATTTAGTGCACATTGGTTAAGACATCAGTATTGATCTGAATGCCAGGGAAATGTCAAACAAAAACAGAAAGTGCTGGAGAAACTCAGCAGGTCTGGCAGCATCTGTGGTGAGAGAAACAGAATTAACGTTTTGAGCTCAGCGACCCTTCTGCAGAACCATGGAGAATTCCTTTGCTCTTCTTACAATAATGCACCTTAGGGGGCACACGGCGTTGGACATTTAATCTGAAAGATGGCACCCACAGCAGTGCAGCTCTCCCTCAGCACTGCAAGGAGAGTGTCAGCCTCGATTTTACTCTCAATCCTCCAGAACGAGGGAATTACCTTTCCACACAGGAAGTGAGATAAGCAAAGCAGTAGACAACTTGGTGGATTGCTGTGTTGCCCATTTTGCTGTTCTCCATACCACTTCAGACACGTGCCAGTTAATACAGCCCCAAAGTAAACACTGGAATCTCTCAGGGAGGACAGCGCTGCATGGACATTCATTGTGGAGCTCAGAAACGCACCAGTGCAACTCTTATATCCAAAAAGAATTTGAAAGGCTGTGTACAACTTTCCCTGCAGTGTAGAGAAACAAGGACGAAAGGAGGCCATTCAAGTCCTCAAGTCACTTTTGCCACTCAGTTAGGTCAGAGCAAGTCTTCAACTTCACCCAATCTACTATAAAATCTTAACCTTACAAAATCTGATCCCACTTTTCAACTTACCCTTCAACTCAATCACTCAGTAGAGTGTGGCAGGGACATCCAAGACCAAGGGACTAGGGCAGAGGTGATGGTTATATATCAATGAAGGGATAACTGGGTGAGAATCGGGGTGGGGTGCATATTTAGGGAACAGGTTTGGTGATGTCCAAGTTGAAATCAAACTCCGGCCAGACAGAAACATGTCTGGATCCTGTCTAAGCAATTTAATAAAACCTCAGCATCTTCAAGGTGGGGAGATATTTCCAAATTCGTACTCTGGTGAAGTTGTACTACTTTCTTCCCTTATGCTTTCACCATGTCCTTAAAGCTGCGGAGCTCACCCACCTCCCTCTGTCCTCCTTTCTTCCTCAAATAAAGGAACACGGCATCAAGAAGGTTAACTTAGCCCAAAGCCACCATTTCCTGATAAACATTTCTCCCTTCCCTTAATCATGAGGCTGCCTCCTGATCTTCAGCATCTGCAGTCCTCACTTTCCCCTACATCCTTCTAACCAGCTCTGAGCACGTGAACTATCTGGAGAGGGGTAGGTGGTTTTTATCAGACTCAATCAGGCAGCAAAGAAACTTTGAGAGATACACACAGGGTTTTATTATAAACTGACAGTTTAGCTCAAACACCAGTTTCCACAGTTCCCTTTTGGAACTGTTCCCTATACAGAAGCCAACACCCCTGGGGCAGGAGGGACTTGAACCGGGGCCTGTCAGTAGAAACTCTCTCTTCTCCCCTTTTTGTCTGTCCAGGGATGTTATTACATGCCTCAGGATATATATTTTTTTAAATCATCATCAAATCACACATTTATAATCAAAAGAAGAATTTATAAGCATGGCCCATTGAGGTAATGCAGAGACAACAAAGTGTCACAGAAAGGTAGGGAAAGAGGGAGGGGATGACATCAGAGAGGAGTCAGGGAAGCAGAGAGATCACTCCATCCCCCACATTGAGAGTGTTGCTGGAAAATCACAGCTCTTGAATTTTCTAATCAACTGCTCAGAGATGTGATTACACACCTCAGGAGTAGGTGAGGTTTGGGGCCAGGGCTCCCATCTCAGAGATAGGGATGCTACCACTCCAACGCCACAGCTCCGGATCTTAAACTGCGACACCTGCTCTCAACCAACGCAGGAGCTGTCCTTCCTTAAAGGGACCTGTATTTGTAACACTGACAGTGGACAAACACTCCAGGATACACTTCACGAGGGCCTGAGGTGTCTCCCTGCCCACTGAGCCAGACTCAATCAAACAAAGTTATGTACGTAACGCGCGCTCCTTTTGCCAACTATGAATCAAAGGATAGCCTCAGGTACAACAGGAAGGGAAATGAGAAAGCAGGGTCACTTACAGAGGCACCATTGGCGCCTGGAGCTCCTCTTACTCCTGAAGGACCGGGTGGACCCTGCAGGCAAAGGATGAGATTTATGTTAAATGGTGCTTCATTGTGCACAATGTTCTACCCTATAGACCAGTACCAGCCTGACATTCACAAATGATCAACCAATAACATAGCCCATTTCCCAATTTAGATGCCCAAATCTTAGCTCATGTACTGTGGGTACTCTTGACCTTTCACTTTGATACAAAGATGTAGCTGGTGCTGAGTTCAGGAGGTTTGCAAGTCAGTCATCTTTCGGGAATAAGGAGTGTTGGGATTAACCGGATCTTTGGCTTTTGCCCATTATAATCAGTCAGACAGCAAAACGGGTTTGAGTCAACAGTCCATGTCCCACATAGGCTTCTGACACGCCCCTTGTTGTTCAATCCGCGCTGATATACCAGTGATGTTTCTGAATCTGCTGTGTGAGGAATGCATGGGGTTCAGAGTCAGAGTGCAGCTCTCCACACAACGTGTAAACCAGTCACCGTTACCATGCAACAGAGACGGCCACTGGGAACCTTTCGTGAACCTTCTTTTCGGAGATTCGGACGTCGCCGGTTAAGCCAGCATCTGTCGTCCATCCTTAACTGCCCTGAGGAAAAGGTGCTGACCCACCATGCTGAACAGCCCGTCCATCATAAGGGTTGGTCACAGCTGAGTGGCACGCTGGGCCATTTCAGGGCGCGTTAAGAGCCAAACGCACTGCTGGCTGACTAAAGCAAGCAATATGTCTTTGCTAAAAGGGATCAGTGATGGATTTCCACAGCAATCGGTGAGTGTGGTCATGGTCAGCAATGTTGAAACTAGCTTTCAATGCCTGATTCATTCATTCAGACTCCTTACGATATGCTATGGTGAGATTCGAACCCCTAACCCCAGGACATTAGCCTGAGCCTGTGTGTGACCAGTCCAGGAACATTACCACTACACCACCAGCTCTCGAAGATCCCCCTGCTGTGTTATGCCCACCTACCATTGGCCCGACGTCTCCACTTTCCCCTTTGTCTCCAGGAGGACCAGGCAGACCCTGCAAAACAAAGATAGGTCAGAGGTTAAAGGCATTAGTTTCCACTTCATTGACCCAGTTTCTCGACTGAAGGAGTATCAATGGAAGGGCAGCATGGAAGCTTGATGAGGTTGACTCAAAATCGAGGACAACTGTCACCTGATCTGAACACATGCTCACAAGGCTCTGTGCATTGAGTCAAGATTAGTGGTGCTGGGAAAGCACAGCAGGTCAGGCAGCATCCGAGGAGCAGGAAAATCGACGTTTCAGGCATTAGCCCATCATCATTCCTGATGAAGGGCTTTTGCCCAAAACATCGATTTTTCCTGCTCCCTGGACGCTGCCTGACCTGCTGTGCTTTTCCAGCACCACTCTAATCTTGACTCCGATCTCCAGCATCTGCAGTCCTCACTTTCACTCTGTGCATTGAGCCTCATGCCACCGGTTCTGCGTTTATGTGGAGTCTCATCGTGCCCCTCTAAGAAAGCAAAATGGGTTATAATGCTCAGTGCAGTCGCTGGACGAAAGTCGGCAAAACTGCAGCTCATTTGCAGACAGACAGCTCTCGTGAACAGCAGATGAGTCAAATCACCGCTGAAAATGGGAGCTGGATGTGGAACATCTCCTCCAGGAGACCAAGGCACACCCTGCTCTGCTTGGAGTGATTCTACGTGATCCCTTACACCCTATCTGTTTCACATTGGCAGCAGAGAGGTGCTGCTGCTGGTGAGATGCTCCCTTGACATTGCATAGAGGGGCAGTGGCACCGATAACTTTCCAAGTGAAAAGCAAGAATGGTGCGAGGGAAGCTGTGTGGATTTTTGTTGAGTACAAGCACACAACCTGTCAGCATGTCTCATACAGGGACAGTCTCCAGTGGTATGTGGAAAACAGCCCCCGCACTCCATGACGTCCTTATTCAGTGAAACTTGGATAAATAGGTACCGACTGCTACAGAACGTACAAGGTACTCAAACAATGGCTCCCCGCTGTTCACTGGGCCTTTGCATAGTCAGATTTCTCCTCACTCCATGCTGGAAACGTGTTTGCCTGATTCTGCTGTCAGGAACTATAAATTCTGACTGTGGCTGAATAACTGTCTGACAAACCCAAACTGTCCGAGCCACTTCAAGCCACTTCCTGACATTAAGAAGCAAACCCTGTTAAGGATGGCATAAGATTTTGACTGCTGGCTCTGTATACTCTTACTTATCAACAGTCTCACAGCCCTCTCTGCTCACTGACAGATTCCACCCCTGAGGAACAGGTCAGAGGTGACTCAAGGACCTTTCACCTCTGAGCCATGAAGCCATACGCTGAGTCCCCACTAATTAATTGAAGTAAGTGAAAATCTTTTACTCATTTTCCTTCAGTTTCTCTGCTGCAGACAAATGATGGATGATAATTCCCCGAACTGGGAGGCTGTTTAATGTTGGATCACAGCAGAACACATAGCCATCAGACTGGTAACTATCAACCTGGGGCTCGGTGGCAATGAGGTTAGACCTATTATTCCAGGGTCATCTCAATCATCTCAAAGCTTCCGCGTCTCTAGAAAAAACTCAGAAGTCAGTCTACTCAGTATTCCACTCAGCCATTGGCTCAAGTCTCTCTCCGCTGATGGTACAGAACAGAAAGGAGAAGAACCACAAAACAGGGAGGGGGGGGGGGGGGGGGGGAACAGGGAAGAGGAGAGAGAAGGGGAAATAGAGGGAGAGATAAGGGAGAACGAGAGCAAGAACAACAAAGAGAGAAAGAGGAGAGAAAACGAAAAGGAAAAGGGTAGGAAGAGAAGAGATAGTGAGGAATGAACCAACACAATGTCAGAGCGAATTACTGCTGATGTTGGAATCCGTGCTGAAAACAACAATTGCTGGACAGCACAGCGGGTCAGGCAGCATCCATGGAGAGAGAGCAAACTAGATGACTCTTCACCAGAGGAATGAACCAGCATTACTATGTCCCTTTTCATTCAATGAACCACTATGTGCAAACTGTGACATAGACTCGGTTTGTGATTCTGACTGAGAGATGGATCGTGATCAGGACACTGGGAGCATCGCCCTTGCTACTGAGCTTTCCATTTGATGTTAAGATGCTGAAAGATTTCTCACTTATTCAGAGTTTGACACCTGGTCTGGAGCCCAGAATCAAACTGGGAGTCAGTGGGTCTCTGGGAGGAATAGACTGATCCAAATATCAGGAGTTATTCTAATTGTTGATTTCAATTATCTTAAGGGCCCTTTTTAACCTTCCCAGAAATACGTAACTGAGGCTATGGGATGAAATGTCACCTGTACTTCATTAACTGTGCTGAAACCAGCCTTAAAGCTCCACAGGAAGGCAGCGATACTGTGCTAAATAGTCAAAGCTGAAGGCAGCTGAGGGAAGAGCCAGTCATAAACTCACTGAATGGTGGAACAGCCTCAAGGGACTTAATGAGCTCCTCTTCCCATGCTTCCTTCATCAGGTGATCAAAATGTCAAGCACCACCTGACCTCTGAACCCTACCACCAAACTCAATCGAAACAATATGGCTCCTGCAGGAAGTTCACAGGCGCCCATGGGGTTAAAATGGGAAAGGAGAAGGTCAATTCAGTTCCTGAAGACTGTTCTGTCATTCACACCTATCATGGCAGATCTGCCAGATACCCACTTTCATATCCCCACCCATCAAAAATCTATCCACCCATTCTTAAATTTGCCATTGGGTCCCTTATCCTACTGTTCCAAACATCAACAGCTCTTTAGGGTAAAGTGTTAAAGGTCTCACTGTCTTTGGTGCGAAGAGTTGCTTCCTGACATCACCTCTCAAAGATCCGGCTTGATTTGTAAGCTTCTCATCCCCAACCACACACTCCCTTTTTCTGGGCTAGACCAAACCCTTGCCCCTCCCACATTCCCCCATTCAACTCTGCACCGCAGTTTCTCTCTACTGACCTCCATCAAACCTTTACATCATTTTAAACACGATGATTAGATCTCCCCACCATTTCCTGAACTCCAGGGAACATGAGCATCATTGATGATACCTAGGAGTGCAAACATAACCCTTTCCCTCTCAGTACCTGATGAAGCTGTGCAAACCTCCTTCGAAGGTTCCTGAGGGCTGTGGGAGCAAACCTGGATACAATCACCAGGTGGGCTCCAACTTGATCCTGTACAACTATGATACACATGTGAGCTGTCCATCCTTCCCATTGCGGATATAACAGACTTGCCAAACTACTGCCTTCTCAACCCCCACATCCTCAGGCTAAGAGCTTGTGCAATTTCCTGCTCTATTTTATACAGAAACGTAGAAATAGAGGATAGGAGCAGAAGGAGGCCATTCGGCCCTTCGAACCTGCTCTGCCATTCATCACGGTCATGGCTGATTGTCCAATCCAATAGTTTAGATCAGAGTGGTGCTGGAAAAGCACAGCAGGTCAGGCAGCATCCAAGGAGCAGGAAAATCAAAGTTTCGGGCAAAAGCCCTTCATCAGGAATAGAGGCAGGAAGCCTCCAGGCTGGGGAGAAGGTAGCAAAGAGTACAATAGGTGAATGGGGGTGGGGATGAAGGTGATAGGTCAGAGAGGAGGGTGGAGAAGATAGGTGGGAAGAGGAATTGGCAGGAAGGACAGGTCATGAGAACACTGCTGGAAGTTCACATTGATGCCCTGGGGTTGAAGTGTTCACTCGGATGCTGCCTGACCTGCTGTGCTTTTCCAGCACCACTCTGATCTAAACTCTGGTTTCCAGCATCTTCAGTCCTCACTTTTGCCCTGTCCAACCCAACAGCTTAATCCTGTTTTCTCCACATAACCTTCGATCCCATTCCCCCCAAGTGCTATATCTAGCCACCTCTTGAATACATTCAATATTTTGGCATCAACTCCTTCCTGTGGTAATGAATTCCACAGGCTCACCACTCATTGGGTGAAAAAATGTCTCCTCATTTCTGTCCTAAATGGTCCACCCTGAATCCTGTGACCCCTGGGTCTGGATGCACCCAACATTGGGAACGTCCTCCTTCTATCTACCCTGCCTAGTCCTGTTAGAACTTTATAAGTCTCTATGAGATTCTCCCCTCATTTGTCTGAGCTCCAGGGAAAACAATCTTAACCTAGTCAATCCCTCCTCATAAGTCAGTCCCACCATCCCCAGAATCACTTTAATTCCTCACTCCTCTATTTCCCAAAATTCTGCACTTTATTTTCTTTTTACTGTTTCTGTCCAAACTTTCTGCAACTGATTGTTTGCTTGGTTTCGGTGTTGCAAATCTATTCATTATTGGCACAGATTGGTTGGACCAGAGGGTCTGATTCCGTACTGTATGACTCTATGATTGTTTCCATGTTAACTTCCCTGAGCGTTGCTCCAGTGTTGTCATTTTGCTTTAGGAGAGGGAGAGAGGGGGAGAGTTAACTGTTTTCCCCTCCACTGATACGTCTGTTTCTCCAGTAAGTTTTGTTTTAGAGAAACTGAGAGGCTGCTCCTGCTTGTAAAAGGATTAGCAACAAGAGGGTGTAGAATTTAAGTGAGGCTGATGCGAGAGAGAGAGAAAAAAAGTATTTTATACAGCCAGCAGTTAGGGAATGGACACGTGGTGGAGGCAGGATCAGCTGAGGCATTCAAGAGGGGCACTGGATGGTTATTTCGATAGAAATGGTGAGGAAAGATATGGAGAAAACACAGGAGATGGGCATTGGGTAGTGATGTTCATTTGAAGAGATGGTGTAGGCACGATGGCCCCCTTCAGTGCCATAACCATTCTGTGACACCAAGGGTTACACAGAATCAGGGCCAATCGTCCCCGTTGTCCTGGGGAGTCATGTCGCCAGGAAGTGGGAGCCTGAACGTTCCGTTACCTGAAGTCCAGCTGGTCCAGCGGAGCCCGGCAAACCACGGATTCCATCGTCACCCTTCTGCCCGCGCATTCCCTGATAGCCTCTCGGACCTGGGGCACCGTCAGAACCCTGGGTGCACAAACAACACAGAGCTGTCAGTTAGCTTGGAGGAAGGGTTGTGGGAATGAATCGAGAGACCGTAAGGCTTCCTTCTTCTGCTCTGCCTGGCACCATACTCCCGACACAAATGCTGGACCTTCCTTCAAAATCTTTCCCTCAAATTACATCGGCTAAGTTGCTCTAACTGGCTGAAGACAGTACAGTATGGAGTGACATAGTATTCTGGGTGTATATCCAAGCACATTGTAACCCTTTTGAAATGACATAACAATACAACATTGCTGAGGGTACATTACAACATTGAAACTGATGAAGTTGGAGAGAGATAGGGTCAATGAAAGACACCGGTTTACAAAATGATTTGGGCATTTGAATCCGATTGGTCCGAGATCAGTTGCAACAGGTCACAACTGAACATGACATTCCAAGTCGAGAAACAAATTCTGGGGGTCTTCCAATTGCACCCTCCCTCGTTATACAGCCAAGGTAGGGTAACTCATCCAACTGCCGTTCCCCCCTCCTCAACCCCATCCCAGCTCACACAAAAAGATTTTACCAGCATGTTGCCAGAAATGGAGAGTTTGAGTTATAAAGAGAGGCTGGATAGGCTGGGAGTTTTTTCAGTGGAGTGTAGGAGGTTGAGAGACGACCTTGTAGAGAGGTATAGATAAGGTGATCGGCAGGTGTCTTTTCCCAAGGATGGGGCAGTTCAAGACCGGGGGGGGCGGGGGGCATATTTTTAAGGTGAAAGATTTAATAAGGTCGTGAGGGGGCAACTTTTGTTTTAACTGAGTGATCCTTGTATGGAATGATCTTCCAGAGGAAGTGGTGGATGAGAGTACAGTTACAACGTTTAAAAGACATTTGGATAAGTTCATGAATACGAAAGGTTTGGAGGGATATGGGCCAAATCCAGTGAGGTGGGACTGGTTTAGTTTGGGGATTAGGGTTAGCATGGATTGGTTGGACCAAAGGATCAGTTTCTGTGCTAAGACTCTCTATGACTCATATTGTCGAGTAAAGCTCAGCCAAACATCAGAGAAGGGGCTGAAAATTAAACAAAACCCATACTTACAATGGGACCAGGGTGTCCAATTGGACCTTGTATTCCTATGGGTCCTGGGGGACCCTGTAAGGAAAGAGAACAAATGTTAATAGTTATTCATTGGACTGGAATCCTAGCTGAACTCTCTGACCTCTAACAGAACGGTGAGTGGAGCTTGTTTGAGCTGAATGCAGAGAATTGACCTGGTGTTGCAAATGTACGTTTTTTTTGGCCTGTGGCGAGCTGCTTCAGCCTCCATTCTAGCACCGAGTTAAAACTGGATGGTCTTTGCAACAGGAATAAGGGAGGCAACAATATAGGAAATCCCAAACAGCACATTTCC